>NC_056727.1:993546041-993805733 GCF_019279795.1 Protopterus annectens | reverse complement strand
ATAATATATATATATATATATATATATATACATATATATATATAAATACTCGTATATAGGTACCGATATATAGGTATAGATACATAAAATGTTTATGTAATGAAAGAAAGACTACTAAATGTATGTATATACATGCATATATCCATGCTGTTGTAAGGTTGTGAAAATTTCTAATTTCATTTTTTTCTTTTTCTACCAACAGGTTGGTAAGAGTGGAAATGTACCAGCAGGGACTACTGTGGATAGTACCATCACTCACCCATCAGAATTTGACTTTTACCTTTGTAGCCATGCTGGCATTCAGGTAACTGAGAACATTAGAAATGTATATCTACAAACAAAAGGTTGACCTTTTTCCTTAGGTGATCTATGTTTGGGTACACTTTTTTGGTATTGTACACTGAATTAAATAAGTTATTGATTCAGTTTGTTGCCTATGGTTTTATTATGAATTTATTTTGTTTTTGTCTAATCTGTTTTCTTACATCAAAATAATGCACTCTCTTTAATAGTATTACATTTGGTTACAGCAATCTCTTGTGAGCTTAAACTGTAATATTTCATATTGCCTTAATAGTTTGGAGGATGAGGTCAAAATTGTGGCTGTATTCCAAAGCTGTGCAGACAAGGTTCAAATGTTGGTACTAGACTTTCTGTCCTAGGGCCTGTAGAAGCCTAACCAGAACAATTCCCTGGCTATTTCTTCCCACACTGTTTACTTCCTGGACCCCCGTCTAGCAGGTCGACTCACGTGATCCCTGGTGTGAATTTCCTTTCTCCCATCCAGTCGTCATGGTTCTGTTTGAAGATGACCAAAGAGGTTCTCTGCTTGACATGTATGGGCAGTCTATTCCAGAGTCTGGGTAGTCTCTGGGTCAGGAAACCTATCCCTCCAGCATGTTTTGTTTATTGTGATGACAAGGTTTAGATCCCTGGAGCGTGTGACTCTGAGGGATCGGGATTTTTTTTTTTTTACGTGTAGCATGTCCAGCAGCTCTGTGTTTGACATGGCCTTGTATGTTAAGCCCAGATGCCTCTGAGTAGACGATATGCAATAGAGTATAGCTAGAGTTTTTTAAGGCGGTCAGCCTAGGGCTTCTGATTTAGGGCTGTGATTCTTTCATTCATTCAAGGCATTCGTTATGCAGGTGTGAGCTTTATTTAAAAATTATTCAGCTGTTTCCTTTGCCACACTTAAAAAAAATGGAACTACTTTAATGGG
Organism: Protopterus annectens; assembly: GCF_019279795.1. NCBI lineage: Eukaryota > Metazoa > Chordata > Ceratodontiformes > Protopteridae > Protopterus > Protopterus annectens. The sequence continues at coordinate 993,804,511 of NC_056727.1, read as the reverse complement.
TTGATGAATTTAAAGATTTGCTGTCTTTTTCCAGTGGATACTGTAGTAAAAGGGCACAACAAGCTGTATTCTTAATTATTTGAGAGTACAGTCTGCCATTTTTTGCGGTGTTAGGATATCGGCAGATATCCCAGGGGAGTGTGAGCATATGTGGCAATATGTCCCTTTGCTGCTGATATTTTATGACATCACCTTGAGGGTTTAGGTAAGTGAGTTGATTTCTAGCACTGTTTACATACATTGTTAGTTGTCAAAGTGACAGTGTAACTGCGTCACAAGACTTTTGATAGTAATGATGATCCTGGCGAAGAGGTCCACCAAAAAGTTCTGACCCAGTAGTGTAGAAGTGACTGCATGTGTTAGTTATGGAACTGAGTGTGGAATTTTTTACGGTGCAGGTGAAACTACCACACGTTAAGAACTAAGTAATGATGTATTTAATGTTGCTTAAATTGTCTTAAAGCAGTTTTCACTTTTTCATTCACTTGTCATATTAAATGATCTTGCACTTGGTGTGCTGTGAATGCAGATCCATTGTTTGATGCATTTTGACTACATAAGCACCAGTCTTCCTCCATGACAGAATGAGAAAACCAGAAAATGCACGCCCCCAGCTTGTAACTTTAGAAGTGCATCCTGTGGTATTGGCACTGCCCATCCTTTGTCGATGAGTCTGGAGCATCAGCCTAACTGGTCTTATTTCCAAGAGTGATCTCTAATAATCTGTTCACAGGTTGACGAGTACTTGAGTTTACGTTCTCTCTTAAGGATTCTCATTACCATGGCTTACTAGTCGGGGTTCAAATTTCTTATATGTTTGTCTTATGGGAGCCTGTTGCAGGTGAGAAATTCTACTCGCAGAGAAAATGGCTTGGTGTTGGTATTGAGCCCAGCACAGGCTTCTTTCCTTCAAACAATTCCTTTGATTGGGCTTACACTTGCAAGTCATGTCACTTGATTGACTGACTCTTAAGAGATGCCATGCTTGGAACGGTGGAGTTTGTCAGACTCCCTTCTCAATCTTCCATGTAGAATCTCCGTACTCACTGTCTGTTGCTGTAAACTTAGATAAAATCAATGAGTTATTCTTTGCAGCTGCTTCTTAAATGTACCCTTCTTTGAGGAGAGTTTTTAAGGTCCTTCATGGTCTGTTTTTGCATTCCTAGCTCTTGCTAGAAATGCATAGCTGTGGATCTGGGGAGTAAGTTAAAGCCCTGGGGTTATCCCTCTAATTTTTCTGGCTATATATTAGTTTGGAAGCTTTGGGGCATCTTGACATTGCTGTATTATCTAGAGCAGTGAACATTTTTAAAAGCCCCTTGCTGTGAGTGATTCAAGTCCCTTATCAAGTGTCTTTGTACCAACTCTTGCATCTGTTCCATCTAGCCTAGTTCCCAGTTAATGTGGCAATTTGATACCCTGCCACCTGGCTGAATCAGGAGCTCTGCTTATATGTGATAAGACAACATACTCCTATTTTACATTGTTGCTTAAGGTTCTCAACTGCTTATCTCATCTGTCAGAATTCCATTATCCCTGGTATGTCTGCTAATGGAGTAGCTTCAAGGCTTTCCAAAGTGTGGGGGGCACTAGGTTGATAGCGTCTAGAAATTAAGGTAATTAGAATTTAAAAGTAAGTGTTAATCTTATTTTGTTTATCTTTCCATTCATCACTGATGGGTTCAGTTCCGAGCTCTTGGAACAGAGTCGGCCTTTTTACCAAGCTTGCACCAGCAAAAAAATCCCTCAAGCTAAGTCTGTACCCAGAATGCCCTTCTCCCTTTTATCTCAGATCTCGTTTGCTGCATAGCAGTAAAGCTATGTTTCAGCCGAGCTCTCAGTGAAGTGAAACGTTTTTGATATTTGTGTGAAAAATTTTGGATATCTTCATTTTTTAATAAGTGATTAGTATTTCTATCGTCTTCTCTTCTGTCTAACCTTTGTTTTTCCCATCTACCCGTTGGTACATTTTCAATTACCATTGTTGGTATGGCCTTTCCTCATTTACCCATGTGGCAGTTCTTCAATACCATAGTTGGTATTGTTTAACCTATTAACTTGACATTTTTCAGGAGTTTCCCTTCTTTTTTTCTGTCATACCAGTGTATTGTTATATTTGGGACTTTTTTGAGTGTAGCTGACTCTATTATAGTTGGATTATACAGTTGGCCTGTAGTGTTTTTTTCTATCAAGATGTCTGATAAGGGTACTTCAGGTTTTAAGCATTGTACTTATTGTAAGGGCAAGTTACCTAACAGTGATTCTCATGATGACTGTGTATACTGTTTGAGAGTGTCCCACCTGTTGATGCAGCCTCCATGTGACATTTGTCAGAGTTTGTCAATGCACTCTTAATGAGCGCAAAAATATACTCGTTCTGAAAGGGTTACTCAAGTCTCCCTTCTCAGAGGCTATTTCTGTGATTGAGGTCTCAACCCTTCTAAGGACAAAAAGAGATCCCACTCTGTTCCTTCACCTTCGGGTGATCAGAGGAAGCTTGGGAAATCAAAGGTCCCCAAGTTTTCTTCAGGACATAAATCTGCTTCTTCTGCTCCGACCATTTCAAAAACTTCGATACCGGCACTTGTTTCAGCACGTGTCTTCCCTCCAGCACCGATCATAGACCTTACTATGCCTATTTTGACTTTGACACCTGCGGCCACTTCGGCTCAGGGCACACCTCTGACTACGCTATTAGCTTCTATTTTGGAACTGACCGTTTTGGCTCAAAGTGGCACTTCAGCACCGAGCGTTGTACCGACGTCACTGGATTTGACCCCTCTACTTCCGGTCTTGAAACTAGATACCCAATACTTTCACCTCTGATCCTTTTCTGGGCCAAGCTTATATCCCTTTCATCGAATGTCCTGACTCCCCTGTCCGGACTATCCACTAGATCCACCAGGAGCTTTTCTGAGCTCAACATGGTGTCTTGTAGGCCAGGTGTTGTTGACCAGGGGGATTCCCTCACTTTCTAAGACCCATCCACCTGCAGGACTTGGGTTGCCTTATCCACAGACTCCATCTTACACTCCTCCTTCGACCATCTCTGTTCTTTAGCCTTCTGCTCAGACATCCTTTTTGGAACCCATCACTTCAGTGCCTATGGTGCATCTCACTTTGGCTTGAGTTTGTCCCTTTGGTCTTTGGTTCCCGCTGAACCGGTCCTTCCTTAGTCTGGGGATTGGGGGACAGGTGCGTTGGCCTGGGGTATGGAGCCACCTCACTCCTCGGTGCCGATAGCCGCATCCATGCCGATCCTACTTGAGTCTCCATCCATGGGGGTGGGTTCATCAGAGCGGGGTGTGACCCCAGTCCCGAGGTAGTCTTTCTCTGTTCCAGACTCCTATCCCTTTTAGGGCAAGACTGCCTTCTGCGCGATGGAGAGGGCTCTTGCTTCTGGCAGCACTCCATTGATGTTGGAACCCCAATTTTTATCCTCTGAGCTACAGCTGTCACAGACCACCCCAGTACACTGGCCATAGAATCCACAGGACACCCCTGTTCAGGGTACCCGCTCTTCCAAGTCATCCTCAAGAGACCCCCACTGAGGAGCCCCCTCAAAAGAAGATGTAAAACTGATTATGGTGATGGTGGAGGGTCTCCACGGTCATCCCCTGATTGTCTTTTGGAGATATCCTGGAAATGTTAAAGCATTGAGGTGACTGGGAAGCCCGCCAACCCTTCGTCTGAGGAGTCACTGTTCCTGCAGGCTAATCGCACCCGGCCTTCTACTTCTTGGGTGACCCCGCCTACTGACGAGCTAGTCGTGCAGCTCGCTTTCAAGAGCATTGATTCTATTGAGGCAATTCCTCAGAGACCAGACAGAATTCTTTCCCCTCCTGAGGAGAACCCGCTTTGTTCCAGAGGTTACCAGTTTGTGCTATGGTGCTGGCGGCAGCCACAAAAAAGGACTTGGCTGAGAAAAGTCCTGCTGTCCATCCACCCAACAGGTAGTCCCGGGCAGTGGACAGACTTGGAAGTGTGTTTTTGCATCAGGGAGTTGTGCTATATGGTCCCTGAATTATTTTGCATATTTTACGAGGCTCCAGAGGGACTTGGATCTACAAACTCTTTGGGATGCTCGCAGGACAGAGTTCTGACGAGGTCAGGGACAAAGTGGCTTCACAGCTCACAACCCTGGAATCAGTGTCCAACTTGTCCATGAGGTTGCTGTCACATGCGACTGAAGGGGGCTGCTAGATCAGGGGGTTCGGGCATTATGAGGCGTCATGCCTGGATGTGCATTTGTGACCTCGTGGATCCATTAGTCTTCCTATCCGAATGTTCCCATTGAAGCTTCATCCCTTTTTGGCTCCAAAGTGAATGACACCCTATCCAGGTGCGAGCAAGATGGAAAAACCCTGTCTGCCATAGGCCATCGGTTTTCCACTCCTCACTGTACCTTTTCCAGGAATCAGAGGAGTGGAAAAATGTGGCATAAGAAATCCCAGTGTCCCTTCCGTGCTGCACGTGGTGATACCCCCAGAGGCAGAGGGGCTAACCATTCCGGAAAAAGCCCCTATAGAGGCAGAAGGGTGTCCTCGTAACCAAGGCTCCAGGGACTCTCTTTCTCTGGACAGCCTTATCAGCGCTGCTGAGGAGCACCCTGATTTGCTTACCTCTGGAAGCAGTCGGGAGTTGTTTTTCTCTGCACCAAGCTGCCTGGCAGTCTATCACCACCGATCGTTGAGTGCAGAGCATTATCACCAGAGGTTACACCATTCCACTTGTCAGCCAAATTTTCCAAGAAACCTTCCCGACATTCCACCCATTGAAAGGTAAGATGCAGCTTCAGAAATTATAAAGCTGTCTCAAAAAGAGTCCTCCATCCAGTCCCACCAGACCAGCGTGGATCCGTATTTTACTCAAGATTCTTTTTGGTGCCAAAAAAGACAGGGGACTGGAAACCCATTTTCGATCTTAGCAGCTTAAACAAGTCTGTCACCCAAACCAAATTCCAGATGGTCCGGGTTCAGTCCATTCCTCCCTTTTTAAGAGAAGGCGGTTGGATGTGCTTTATAGATCTCAGGGATGTGTATTACCACATCAAGATGGACAAATGTTCCAGGAGTCTGCTTTGCTTCTGGCTAGGAGCCAGTGATTATTGATTCCGTGCCCTGACGTTCGGTCTCTTTACAGCTCCCAGAGTGTTCACGAAATGCATGGTAGTGGTAACAGCTTACGTGATGCTATAAGGATTCCAGGTGTTTTCATATCTAGACGACTGGCTCCTTAACAGCCTCCACCAAGCATTTTCTGGTAATAGCACTGGATTATACTCTCACAAAATTTTTGGGGCTGACAATACATTGGGGGAATCAAGCCGTATCCCTACACAACAGAGTTCATTGGAGCAGTTGTTCAATACTCAGTCCTGTCTGGTATGACTCCCAACTCAGACTCCATCATTTGAGGCTCCAACTATGGGTGATACACTCTGTCTCTGCAAGGGAAGTTCTTCAGGCCCTTGGTTCTATGGCAGCGTCAATCCCAATAGTGCCTCTAGCAAAGCTTCATATGCGAATTCTGCAAGGGCTCCTCCTGTGTCAATGGTTCTCGAACTATCACTCCTTTCGTTAACAGATTCGAATAACCAACCCCTGCAAACAGGACCTTTTTTGGTCGATGAGGCCAGATGTAGAACTTTGGAGTCATCCATTTCAATCTCCTCAGCCCACAGCCATTGTGACCATGGATGCTTCCCTGATCGAGTAGGGGGGGGCCATTTCCAGTGGAAGATTGTCCAAGACACATGGTCCACCTTAGAGGCCTATCTGCATGTCAGTGTTCTGGAACTGTGCTGTTAACATTGCATGCCTTCTATTTGGCTCTCCCTTCTAGGACAATTATAATTCAATCAGAGAAGTTCAGTGGTCTGGTACATCAACAAGCAAGGAGAAACAAAGTCCTACCCTCTTTGTCGAGAAGCCATGAGAATTTGGCAGTGGGCAAGTAGCTTCCAACGGCTTTCTGATAGCAACACATATCCCGGGGAGCTCCAACATTGTTGCGGACAAATTTACCGGATGCATCCTCATGCTTCACGAAGGGTCCCTTAACCCCAAGGTGGCGTCAGCAGTCTTCAGCCACTGGGGCCAGCCTTGCTACAATCTTTTTGCCTCCCCATCAAACACCAAGTGCAGCAGGCTATTTCGCACTACTTCCCCCGGAAGGGGCGTCGCTGAGGGATGCTCTGATCCACGATTGGCCCACGGGACTTCTTTCTTCTTATCCTCCCATCCCTCTGATCCCACAAATTCAAAAGAAAGCTCTACAGTTCAGATGCAAGGTGATCCTCGGCCCCCATTTTAGACTTGACAAGTTTGGTTCCCCTTCCTTCGACCTCACCTTGTATACCCACCATGGATTCTGGATCCTCTACCAGCTCTGATTACTCACCCCCAAGGGTTGTCACCCAAATCTGTCCAGTCTCAAGTGGACAGCTTGGTTTCTCCACTTCCACTAGTTGCCAGGAAAGCTAATCTCTCCTCGCCTGTTTGAGACATCATTCTGGCCTCTCACAAACCATCCACCAGAAGACTATATCATGATAAATGGAAAAGGTTCTCCATTTGGTCCAAGGATAATATTCAAGACCTGTATTCAGCTCCAGTTACTGCAATACTTCAATACCTGGCTAAGTTATTTTGATAATGGAGCCTCCGCTTCTACAGTATGAGTGCACCTAGCAGCAATTTACTATTTCCACAATGGTATAGATGGCACCCCTCATCTCTTTACGCCTTTGCAAGGCTTTCCTCAAGGTAACCTCTCATTATCAGGCCTCCTGTCAGACAGCCCATGTAACCATGGAACGTCACTCTTGTCATTCAGTCCTTGACTCAGAAACCTTTTGAACCTACTGCGAAGTGTGACCAAAAGTTTTTGTCTTGGAAATCCTTGTTCTTGGTAGCCACTACCTCTGCCAGAAGAGTCTCGCAGCTGCAGGCATTGTGTATCAAGCGGCCCTATCTGGTCTTTCATAAAGACAGAGTATCACTTCGGACAAATCCATCCTTCCTTCCCAAAGTTGTTTCTGAATTCTCCATTAACCAGACCATTGATCTACCAGTATTTTTTCTGAATTTTGCCAATAGAGGAGAGTATTGCCTTTACTCCTTAGACATTTGAGGTTTTACCTAGACATGACCAAACCTATGTGTAAATCTGAACAGCTTTTCATCTCCTTTTCTGGACCCAAAATGGAAGAGGCTGTTTCCAAGGTTACATTATCAAGATGGCTAAGGGACTGCATACGTTTCATCTAGTCCCTCAATAATGAACCTTTGCCAAAAGTTCACTCCACTAGATCTATGGCAACATCTATAGCATTCCATTCCAGGGCTTCCCTGGATGACATCTGCTCAGCAGATACTTGGGCTAAGCCTCATACCTTTATCAGTCATTACAAATTGGACTTTGTCTCCAGAGGGAGAGCTGCTTTCCGCTCAGTGGTACTCAAGAATGTTCTTCCATAAGGGCTGCCCATGGACCTCAAGGTAGCATGGGATTCTGTCTCATCTGTGATGAATGGAAAGAAGATGAACAACATCAGATAAAGAAGTTATGTCTTACCATAACGTTCCATCTGTTTTTAATCTTCTTTCATTCATCATTTCTTCTCTTTCCCCCTCCAAAGGTTCCTGGGGGGTGCTTTGGGTCTAAGTGGAGCCCTAGGGTATTTGGGCAGAAGTGGCCTTGGCTTTACTTCCTTTTCTCTAGCAAACTCGATCTGAGAACAGGGAGCAGGGCATTCTGGATAGAGACTTAGCTCGAGAGTTTTTTTGGCTGGCATGAGCTTTGTAAAAAGGCTGACTCTGTTCCGAGGGCTTTGAACCTAACCTAACCTAACAACATAGATGGAACGTTATGGTAATACTCAACTTTTTTTTATCTGATTCTTAATTGAGGTAGTTTTAGCCACAATACATTTCTTGTAAAACAAACTGCAGTACTTTGCATTTAAATAGGGCTAAAATTACAGCACTTTGAAATTAGTGTATAGCAGAAATGGAACATCAGGAGAGTAAATTGCAGGCAGTAAAATATTTATTGCTATAAAATTGAAGTCAATACTTCAGTAAGAGCTTATTCATGCCTGTAGGAACTTTCTTCTCTTTCTACATCAATTAATTTTTTCATGCTGTATGTAGTAAGTCATGTGATTTTTGAAGGTATTCTTCCATTCAAGCCTTACAGTTTAAAGTGTGGGTATCCATGTAATTCAGAGCAGTTTTAACTTTGCTAACACTATGCCCAGGGCTTCAGGCTTGGGCTTGTGTATACAGAGTAAGCCATGCCTGAGGTTTTCCTCTAAGAGGTTCAGCAGCAGTGTCCTGGATGCTCAGTTTAAGGAGGAAATGTAGTTTAGACAGACATTCAATGATCTTGATTATTAACTTGAGTATGAACAGACGTACACCCCGTGAAGAGAACTGTCCACCACCATCCCCATGCTCTTGCATACCTAACCCCATAAGAGGAGAAAGCCTTGCTTCTTGAAAGTATGCACTCCGGTATCGCACAATCCTGCTCCATTTGGGCCATGTCCCTCAGGAGGACTGTTCCGGCCGTGTAGAAATCCTTACTCCGGTGTGTCACTGTGTGTTAGGGACAAGGGTTTTTTGGGTTTGTGCAGGCTATTAGAAATGACATCAAGGGCAGTGAGTCCTTTATGTGGGCATTCTGTTGCACTAGAGTGCACAGGTTATCTCTGTAGAAAGAGGCAATTCTTGGGACATGCTCAGGCTTCACTGCAGGAAAGGGTTGTAGAGGTCATCCTCTATTCAGAGCAGGATGGGAGGTAGTGTTCCTGCTTTTTTCTGGTCTGTAAGGATGCAAGCATTTGACCCTCTGTGATTTCACATCAGATCTGCACTGTGTTAGCTTGTAACTCTCCAGGAGTATTGGTATTGTGCGGGGTCAACACAACAGGTTCCTTTTGTTTGTTGCACTTGGAGGAAATTTCTTCCACTACGCTATGTTGTTTAAAGTCTTGCAGGTAGTTCCTTTACCTAGCCAAGTGACTTTGTGGTAGCCTCATTCCTTAACGCCCTTAAAGGGTCCTGGTAGATGGGATCTACCTTAATAGCAGTTTCTGAGGAAACCATAAATTAAGAAGAATCTCATCTGATGACTCCTTGTCAGACTTAACTTTAAGTGATGACTTGAATATTTTATTGACCTTGATTGTTCCTGCCCTCAAAAAAGGCACAAGGAGTAGTTACCTTGGTTTCTTGCCAGAAGATGCAGCATATGGGGTATTGTCTGGGATCTTGTCTGGGATCTTGCTGTATCTTTTGGGCTTCATAGCTGGCATGATCTCAGTAGTGACATTAGCAAACTCTGCTGGTGATGTGGCTGTTGCAGGGTACTGAGAGGTGCTAGTGGCGTGTGAGCCACCAAGACTTTGGAGGTCTACTTCCAATGTCAGACTCTTGTCACCTGGCCATGAAGCGCTAGACTTTCCTCTTGTCTTTGGTGGGCCATCCCTTTCAGTTGCTAAGCCTATCACAGGTCTCTTGGTAATGGATACTGTGCTGGCACTCTCACCTTCTACCTATAATTCACCCAAGGGAAGGGTACTTCACATCAACCACTTAGGGGGATGGTCAGACCTCCTGACCCTAATCAGTGATGGTTTCTTCTAAGACTTCTCAGTTGGTCTTGGAACTAATACATTTAGTCGTGTCTGAGTAGGGAAGTGGAGCACATGATCATACAGTGTACACACAAAGATGTTGCTTGTAAGGGTGAGGTCCATATGCAATGGTTTTACTCCTTCAGCAGTTCATATCCCAGAAGAGGTGAGCATACTGGCAGATACTGTAAGCTACTCCAAATCCACAAATCCACAACAGGAACTGTGGATTTGGAGATCTTGTCTGGTTTGGGTCTTCCAGAATTGGGCACTGTAACAGTTATCTTTTTGCCATTCAGAAGAAAGCAGTCCCATGTCCTGTTTTTTGCTCTGTGCAGTAGGGCAACAGAAGGGTGGCAGTGGATGTTTTTATTCAGTCTGTTGATGGGAAATGTTAATATGCCTTCCTGCCATTCCCACTGATTCCATGCCTCATTGCAGTTCACAGATGATGCGCCAAAACTCACTTGGGTCCGAAGTTAATATGAGAAACCCTTTCATTCTAGCCAGAGAGGTACCCACTTTTGAGGGTAATAACCAGATCCAATTCAAGATTTTGTTTCTGTTGTAAATTCCACTGCATGTCTGGCTGGGGTTTGAGGATTTTTAGGCTGCTTCAAGCTTTTCTTTTCAGTAAGTCTCCATGTTAGGTTGGTTGGAATGATGTCCTGCGATGCTTCTTATCTGGCAGGAGATTCCTAACTTGAAAGTGATCTTATCTGAGACACCTTTTCAGTTTGGGCATACTGTTGATGGCTTTTAGGACATTCTGGAGGGCAGAGATGTAGCTCAAAACCAGTTAGTCAAGCAGTTTCTTAAGACCCAGGAGCACTACCTAAGTGACTGACTTTACACAGTCTGGTATATAGAGATTAATTCATTACATCCGAGTGATGCCTCCAGGTGCATCTGCTGTTAACTCCTAGTGATGCCTCTAGGATGTTCTTCGTGTTTCACTGTTGCAGTCATTACATTTGGGTAATCCTGCTGGCAGGGTGCCCTCAGCCGGCCTGAATTTCAAAGTCTTGGGTCCTGTGTTGGCTGCTGTCGCCCCTTCCCTGACGTCAGGTCGTCAGGGGTATAAAAGAAGCAGCTGATGCCATTTTCTTTAGTCTTTCTTGCCGTGTGGTGCCAGAAGCAGAAGCAGTTCACAAGTGCCAGTCGGCCGACTCCTGAGATTTTCATGTTCGAGTTTCAGATCCGAAGTCTTCAATAAAGCTAAGTACCCCGTTGGGGAAACTTTTTTCTTGCTCCAGACCGATGTCAGAAAAAGTTAATAATTGTATTTCTTGTGGGAAGCAAATACCTCATAAGGATTTTCATTCTTACTGCATTCCTTGCCTAGGCCCTGATCGCAACGTTTTTGGTTGTCTGTTCTGTGCTAGATTTACCAACGCACTATTAAGCATCGGTATGATTTTGCTTTAAACTATTTTGGACGCCGGTTTAATTATCCAGAAATGTCATCGGATAGCTATCCTACCACCGGAGTTCACAAAAAACGCAAAGAAAAGGAAAGAGAACCGAGGCCCAAAACCGACAACAAAGCTTCTCCTAAGCCAGTCGCTGGTTCGCCAGTCCTCAGTGAGGCGCTTTCGCAGCCTCCGACACCCGCTACTTTAGAGTCGCAGGCTGCCACTGACTCCCACGTGGTGTCGTCTATGCTGCTGGAAACTCAAGGTATTGGAGCCTCGGATATCATCCCTTCAGATGGGTCCAGAGCCACTGAGCAGACACCAGTTTCTGAGGGTGTATTCAGACCAAAACATCTTTACATCAAACCTACTTCAGCTTCAAAGGCAAAGACTAAAGTACCTTCCAAAGCAAAGAAACTCAAGAGCCACGTGGTCAGGCCTCTATGCCCAAAAAACAGATGCTCAAAATGGCCGAAGACTTGATCACCTTGATCAGGGGTTCCCATCCCCCTCCTGATAAGAGGCCTAGGCAAGAGACTGACTATGAATCTTCAGATCAGGTTTCTATTTCTTCTGATTCCTCTTCTGATCAGGAATATTCTCTTCCCCTATGAGGATTCTGATGCTGAAGAATCTATACCTTTAGCTTCTCCTCCAGAGGACTATTCTTTTGGGGAAACCTTGCATACCATGAGGGAGCATTTCCACTGGGAGAGCCAAGATTTTTCAGAATCTAAAAAGAGGCTCAGGGATTTCCTTTTACTACCTCAACACAAGCCACTAGCCATCCCACCTGTGTTAGACATTATAGATGTGTTTTCGGAGTCTAGCCTTACCCCTGACTCCTTACCTCCGGCTCCTAAGCCTGACAGATGTTACAGGGTTCCTGACTCTCATAAATTCCTTTTTAAAAACCCTGCTGCAGACCCAGAAACTATTTCTCAGGGCCCCAAAGGGGTTAAGGCTTCCGCTGCAAAAAAACCCTACCCCCTCTGACAAAGATTCTAGGGCACTGGATAGATGGGGGGAAAAAGGTTTACACATGTGCTACCTTGGCTATAAGGGCCTTAAACAGTCAGTTTCATATGCTCAAATATCAGCAGCATGTCATGGCATTGCTTAAGCAGAAAGTGTGTTAAACTCAGAATGTGCAAAAAACAAGGAAATGCAGGATTTATTGCATGTAGCTGAACAAGTTGGAAAGCATACTTTGCAATGTGGATTTGATTCTTTAGAGGGCTCCTGCAGGGCCGCAGTTACAGGCTCTATAATTAGAAGGCATGCTTAGTTAAAAGAACAAAATTTGCCTGATCATGTTAAAGCTAAATTATTAGATGCATCTTTACAACATGATACTTTGTTTGGTGTTAAGGCAGAAGAGGTGTTAAGAAAATGGAGGACAAAGCTAAATCTATGCAAACGGTCAAAGATTTTTTACAAGTACAGCCACCTAGGTTTAGTAGACACTGGCCAACAAAGAATTGGTCCTTTCCTGTGTCAGACAGACCTCAAAGGGGCAGATCCGGACACCCTAGAGGCAGACCCCAGGCACAAGGTTCATATCGCTCAAAGCAATGGGGGCTTCTACCTCCAAAGTTGGAGAATTCAAATCACAGCCATACAGGAAATAGTCCCAATGACTTCCCCCTGCCTGCACCAAGCACTTATCTCCTGGCAGCACCCTTAGGGGGAAAATTCGCACTTTTTTCACAAAATTGGCACATTAAAACTCAGGACAAATGGGTCCTAAATATCGTGTCACAAGGCTACAAGTTCCATTTCCATACCCTGCCAAAGGCAAACGGCTGGCCAGATCTGCCAAAAGATCAATGGGCAGAGGCACAAAAACAAGTCTCATCCCTCATGGACATGGGGGCCATTCAACAAGTACCAGAGCAAGAGCAGGGACAAGGATTTTACTCTACTGTTCTTGGTACCCAGAAAGGACAAGGCATGGAGGCCAATACTGGACCTATCTATTTTGAACACATTCCTGGATATACCAAAATTCAAGATGTTGACTTTGCAGCAGCTTCTGCCCATGGTGGGCAAGAACGCTTGGCTTGTGTCTTTAGATCTAAAAGAGGCTTACCTGCATGTCCCAATCAGATAAATATGCAGAAGATACTTCAGATTCAAGTCTGGCTCAATGCATTACCAATTCTAAGCACTGCCCTTTGGCTTATCTACTGCACCCAGGGTGTTTACAAAGTGCCTGGCATCAGTAATTGCATTCCGCAGACAGAGGAATACAAATATATCCTTACTTGGACGACTGTCTAATTCAAGCAGAGAACAAGGACATTCTTCAATAGCATCTGGCGTTTGTGAAAAGACTTCTAGCTTGTCTAGGGTACACAGTTAATGAAAAGAAATCAAAACTAGTACCCACTGAAGAGATAATATTCCTGGGTGCAAGCTTAAATACAACTGCCCAGGTGGCTTATCTCACGCCAGACAAACAAAGGCAACTGACTACCTATTTCAAAATGTTGGCAACAAAAGCCCAGTTATCTGCAAGAAAAATTCTGCAGGCTTTGGGCTTCATGGCATCCTGCATCCTATTAATTCCATATGCAAGACTGCATATGAGGAAACGTCAGTGGTACCTAAAAAGTGTTTGGACTCAACATTGCCACAGCCTGGAAACTGATTACTCTAATTCCCTGCCTGCAACAGGAGTTTCGATGGTGGACAAAGGCTTGTCACCAAAACAAGGGACAGCCATTCACATTACCCCCAGCCAGGCAGACACTAACAACGGATGCATCAGATTATGCCTGGGGGGCCCACATAGCAGGAAGATGCATTCAGGGCTCATGGACCTCAAACCAAAGGCATCCACATATCAATCAAAAAGAAATGCTAGCAGTTCAAAATGCCCTGACAGCTTTCAAGGACCTACTTTATCCAGGACAGCTACTGATAGACAACACCACGGTCATGTGGTATATAAACAAGCAGGGGGGGGCACACATTCTTAACCCCTTTGCAGACTAGCCATGACTTTGTGGGACACTGCATTGACTTACCAAGTACATCTGCAGGCACAATTCCTGCCAGGAAGGAAAAATACTCTGGCAGACAAACTAAACAGAAACCTCATGGATCCCCACGAGTGGCACCTGGATCCACAAGTCTTCAGCATGATAACAAGGAAATGGGGATGCCTGAACATAGATCTATTTGCCTCCCCTCACAACTACCAACTAAAATGATTCTGCACGAGGATTTATCACAGACAAGCATGGAAAGTGGACGCCCTGTCTTTCAGCTGGAAAAACCTATCAGTATATGCATTTCCCCCTCTGCCTCTCCTCCCCAAGGTACTCCTAAAGGTCAGACAGGAGAAGCCAAAGATGATACTGATTGCCCCAGAGTGGCCTTGCCAGTACTGGTATCCACTATTAAGGAGCTTGTCTCAATGCCTAGCTTGGACCTTACGTCAAATACCTCATCTACTGTCCCAGCAAAACAGTCAGGTCCTGCACAGCCAACTCAGAACTTTAAACCTGACAGCATGGCGAATAATGTAGTCATACAAAACACCTCTCAGTAAAGCTGTGATGGATGTCATTTTGGAAGCCAGAAGGCCTAGTACTAGAAAATCTTATGCTGGAAAATGGAAGAGATTCTGTGCTTGGAACCAGGCACAAGGAACTGATACAACTGTGCCAGATATTCCTCAGTTTTGCAATATTTAACTGAGATGCTGGACAAAGGCCTATCTTTTTCATGTATTAAAATTCATGCCTCTGCCATTTCAGCTCATTGCAATGTAGAGCCACCAATCTTTTCTCATCCCTTATTAAAGCAGTACCTCAGAGGAGCCAAAAATTTAAGACCTCCAAGATCATCACCTATGCCTGCATGGGACCTCAACTATATCTTGGAAAAACTAACCCTGCCTCCTTTTGAGCTAGCTGCTACTGCTGATATAAAGTTTTTATCTTGGAAGACAGCTGTGCTCCTAGCAATAACTTCTGCAAGACGAGTTTCAGAGCTACAGGCACTCATGGCTGTGGAACCTTTTATCATTTTTTATCCAGACAGGGTCTCTCTGAGGACAAACACAACATTTATGCCTAAGGTGGTGTCCAGTGTGGCTCTCAACCAAACTATTCACCTGCCAACATTTTATCCAAATCCACAGAACAAGGGGGAGAGAATTCTGCATTCTTTGGATGCACACAGACAGCTTAGATTCTACTTGGACAGAACCAAAGTTTTCAGAAAGACAGAGCAATTACTAGTGACATATGCTGCAGGATCACAAGGAAAGGCCATCTCAAAGCAGACTATTTCAAAGTGGATAGGCCACTGCATTTGTTTCTGCTATGGCAAGCCAGTACTTAAGGGCATTAGGCCACACTCAACCAGAGCTGCAGCCACTTCAGCAGCCTTTCTTAGGGGAGTACCTACCAAGGACATTTTAGAGGCTGTTACTTGGTCAGTACACACCTTTACAAAGCACTATCATCTGCCATCCTACTCTAAATCCAGGGCAGGCTTTGCCACTGCATTTCTGCAGGGCCTCATAGCCGCTCCTAATGCTGTTTAGCTCCAGCCTCCCAACCTTAGCTTTGAGACTCTACCCAAATGTAATGACTGCAACAGTGAAACACGAAGAACATAGTACAGTTGTGTACACTTACCATAAATGTAGATGTTCGAGTGTATTCACTGTTGCAGTCCAGGTTACCCACCCACCATCCCCCTTTTTCTTCTGATGGAACCTATCTTTCCTTCTCTGATTTATACAACCTATGTGGTTTATTTGCTTGTAGATGAAGGCAAATTTTATATTGATGCATGTAATTATACATATCTAAATTATGGCAACCCTCTTAAGGGGCACCTGACATCTGGGGCAAGAAAAACTAAAGAAAATGGCATCGGCCACTTCTTTTATACCCCTGACGACCTGATGTCAGGGAAGGGGCGACAGCAGCCAACACAGGACCCAAGACTTTGGAATTCAGGCCGGCTGAGGGCAACCTGCCAGCAGGATTACCCAAATGTAATGACTGCAACAGTGAATACACTCAAACATCTACATTTATGTTAAATGTACGCAACTGTACTTTTCAAATATTGCATGTTCATATTTGCATGAATAATTCCACAACCATGGAATGTGCTAGGTTTTAAAATATTTCATCTTTAAGCTTACACAAGCAAACTCAGCTGCATTAATATTTGACCTCTGTCTAGTGCGGGTAAATAGATATCAAGTGTTTTATGTTAATTTATATAGCTATAATTTTCACATTTTTAAAAATACCTCAACAAAGTAACAGGCAACTCTTCCATCATATGAAAAGCTCTCAACTAGATGAATAAAATTTTGCTGACAGTATGTAACTTTTGTGGTTGCTGAAATATTGCAAGTTATTTACAAAATATTACAAATGTAATAGTTACTGGGTTTACCATGTCTAAGACTTAGAAAGTGAAGAATAGTACCACTGTAAAAAAAATAGTTTGTGCTGAAGAATTTGCAATTTATACTTCATAATCCCTATGGTTCCAGAGAAGTGAACATTTGTTTGAAATGTGAGGATATAATTTGATTCTGTCAAAAGGCTTAGTCTCCGGCCATTGGAAATTACAGTGCAAACTTCCTGAACTACATTGGAGTGAATGAGTTAAGGGGATGAAACCTAGGGCTACAGGATGAATTTCATTAGCAGGTCATTCTGTAGACCATTTGCACCGAACTACCTGACAAAGGTAGCCATATTTAGCCACAGCAAATACTTGGTAGCTGTTCTTAGTACCATCTTTGAGATCCTCCTGCTCTTTCCTGTCGGTGCATCATCCCTTGGAGTTAATCTGCAAGTGTATACTGGGACCATTTCTTGTTAGAGTAGGTATCTTAATTGTTTTCTTGATTTTCATGAATGTGTTTGATACTGACAGAGTCAAAGTGATGGGCTGTGATATTGGGCATGCTTGTGTAGTTATGTGATGTCATGGCATATATTAACACAAGGTATGTACCATTCAGATAAGGAGTCTTCATAGAAATTTGTCAAATAGTTGGTGACCTTGATTTGCAGCTCTCCAGGAAGATCCTGGTTTTAGTGATGCCATGTGCTGACCACAGAAGCATGCTAATACCAGTGCCTACTGGTTTAATCCAGCCACAAGAGAACACCCTTTTGAAGATCTGCTTTCTACATTTTGCATCAGTTTGAGAACTTGCTTGTGTCCATTATGAATATTTTACTTTGTTGGCATAGTGATTGTTGAAAGCTGTCTGTTCATTATGATCATTGCTCCAGTACGCTAAGCTGTATAGATTATATCCTGCATAGGATGTAACTACCAGCCAGTTTATAAAGCTTCAGGGCACCTTACACACTTCCAAGTAGCTCAGGTGAGCTGACTAACCCAGGTTTGGGCACCCCAAGCCTTTCAGAGCTTTTGTGCCACCAGTGAGAGGGAGGCTAAGCCCTAAGAGAACAATACTAGGAAAAGTTCATTTCCGCACACTGGCAAAAAAATCATCAGAAAATAAGGATGGTGGGGAGAGGGAGTGGCTAATGCAGCAGTGATCATTTGATCACCTACTGTTATGGTAACTTTTACTTAAACAGCTTTACTAAGTTCATCACTGTTGTAGCTTAAGCTATAAAGGTAGATTACCATAGCTTAGAAGAAATGGAAGGAGGGCCCAGGAGCCAGTGGAGAATGGTCACGGCAAAGCCCTGAAACTTTGAAATCTGGCTGTCTGAATCCTATGCAGGATATAACCCATATAGCTTAGGCTACTGCAATAGTAATCACTACATTGCTAAGTTCACTTATACAACTGTTCTTTCTTCGCCTTTCACAAGGACGAGACAAGCATCCAAACAAACTCTTCCTTTATAACAAAGATGGTCTCTGAATTCACCCTTAACCAAGCTATTCAGCTCCCTTTATTTTACCCTAACCCCAAAGATAATTCCAAACGAATTCTGCACTACTTAGATGTCAGCAGGTAGCCCAGACTTTATTTGGCTAGAACTATTGACTTGAAAACAAATCAACTTTTTGCCTTATGATAAGAAAAACGGGCATTTTCCAAGCAAATTTGTAAATGTCTTTCTCATTCCTTTAGTCTGTTACTCTAGTTATTGCAAAGACCTGCCAGTGCTGGTAAAAGCACATTCTGTCTGGGTATTTGCTACTTCAGGAGTGTTTTGAAAGGCATAGTGTCTAGAACAGTCTTAGAAGCTGTTACTTGGTCCTAAATTCACTCTTTCACCACACATTATAAACAGGATGTTTTCTTCAGAGCTAGAATTGGTTTTGCCAGAACTGTTCTGGAAGGCATCCTGGAATCTGTTTCAATTCCCTTATCCCACTCTGAGCTTCGTAACTCATCCCACTTGTAAAGAGTACTGAAGCAGTGGTCTTATAAAGGGTATAGTACAAATTTGGAAGCAACTCACCACAATGGTAGATGTTCAGATAGATCTGCTGAAGTACATATACCTCCTTTCCATCCTTTTAGGGTTCACTTTCTGTGTCCAAAAAGTGGTATCCTACATAATCTGTTTATGTACCCCCTCATTGTCTTAGACATTGTGAACTTGAAAAGGAGACTTAAACCATGCATGTACTGTCTTATACTAGCATTTTGGCTGTTGCCAAGGGCAGTCGCATGATATATAGAAGGAGACTGAGTTTTGTATACTGGCTTGGATGTATGGATACCCTAGCAGATAAGTTCCATTTGTGAGGAGTACTAAAACAGTGATTTATTCAAACATCTGCCATCATGTTGAGCCACCTATACAACTGTGCTTTCCTAAAAGTCAGAAATGGCAGGCAGCCCACCCATAGCAAGGGTTCAAGACACCTATTCTTTTTGTTTTACATAAGCTTTTGTAGCTTAGGAGTCTTAAAACCTGTACCACAACACTGGCACAGTGGATTCTATCCAGGACACTCGGTGCTCATAACTGCACAACCACAGAGGTCCATCCTTGACCAGGTAAGGTTAAACGGGATTCCAAAATTCAAGATGTTTATGTTGTAAGCCAGCTTACCATTCGTACTCCCTCCTCCTGATGGATATATATGCATTTGGTAATATTTTATTGCAGAGCTAAGGATAGTCAAATGTGCCTATACCTGGATGACTGTTTCATTCAGGTCAAGAACTATCCTAGAAGGAGATAGACAGCCTTGCATTTTACCATGGACTTAATTTAAAACCTGAGGGTTTCCTTCAGGTTCCCTATATCATACCCTCCACCTTCCAAGAAAGCAGTGTTCTTTTGGTCCGGACTAATTGCCAGCGCCCAGTGGACCCTACTTCATCCAGGCAAGGGTGAATGACTAACTTAGTACAACAGAAGATTAGAAACAATGGCTGTAATCAAGGAATTCCTTACGACACTGGTGTCTATGGCCACCCAAATTTTAATGGTCCCCTTCTTGCCAGGTTGCAAGTGAAAAGAATGGAGTAGTACTTGAGAAATAGAGAATACTCAGTCCCTTGAGATGATGAACCATAGCTACCCTGCATCTCCAAAGAGCTGTTTTGGTAATCCCAATCGGGTCTAAAAACTTCACAGTCAAGCAGTAATAATAGATGCTTCAAATTTAGTTTGAGATGCACATTCTTTAGTCCTGAAAGTTAAGGAGTTTGTGTTGCAAATCACTAGAAGCATGTAAATGTTATGAGATTTCCTTGGTACAAGAGCTCAGAGATGCCCAGTTCATTTTGGAAAAGAGGAGTTTTGTGTGTGCATCTTCAGAAGGTGTTACTGTAATGTGGCACATCAACAAAGAGAAACTTTTTTTCATGCTTGTGTGTGTGCTGGCCGTGATTGTCAATCCTGTGACCCTAAAGACAGTCTGCATCTTGTCCCAGATGAACTCGGTGGAGGACCAGCTAAGCAAATTGATGATAAGCAGGGATGTCTTCAGATTGCTTAGTGGTGCAGTGTCACAGAAACACATTTGTTCGGCTCTCTGAGCAACAAATGGCTCAGGAAGTTCTGTGCCACATCACCTCACCAAAATGCTTGGGCATTAGATGTTAACTTCAGATGGATGTTTCTGTAAACATTTAATCTGATCCTCCTTCTCTCCAGGGTGATCCAGAAGACAAGGGATGAGGGGCAAAGGATGCTTTTGGCCGAGATAGTATTTGCTTACCATACTTATTCAAATATCCTGGGTGACAACTTACTTGCTGCTTTTGCAAGTTGATCTAACTTAGAACATTGAGCCCTTGATAAAACCTGTACCTATAGATGCTGCAGCTCACTGCCTGGGTGTTTTAACTGTCTTACTGTTCCAGCATCAGTTCCTAGAGGACATGCTGAAAAAAAAAAAACTAGGAAACCTGAAGCAAGGCATTACTGCTTAACCGAATGAGAGGTTTTCCTTTTTTTTTTTTTTTTTTTTTTGTTAAAGAAAGATATTTATTAAATTATCACTTATGACATAGACAGCCATACATTTATGTAAATGAAAACAAACCATATTGACATAATCCCAGCTGGAAGCATTTTACATCACAAACTATATTGACATAATCCTAGTTGCAAACATACATCACTTATCTTCCCAGTCATTGTCAAACATTACATAGCTCATTCAAGTCCTGCCTTCTTTTAAACCTTATTCCCTGTATGTATTGTTCCCAGAGTTCCAATTTTTTTCTCATGAAATTTGCTCCTACCCTTTTTAAAGATTTCAATTCCAGTTGTTTTATCCGTTACTATATTCACTACTTCTAGTACAGTTGGTTTAGACTTTGATTTCCATTTTCTAGTAATTGCTTTTTTGGCAGCCATCATAATTAGACTCTACAAGGCCCTACTATGTCTAGGCAATTCCAGTTCTGTAACATAGCTCAGAAAACTCATTTCCCTATTTACACCAGTTTGCTCATCCAGCATCTCCAGCAGAGTAGTCTGCAGGGAATCTTTCAAGTCTGCCAACTCATTACACTCCCAAAAAACATGTTCCAAATTTCCTCTTTCCCCTTCACACCTCCAACATTTGATGTCTACCTGAGGAAAGATTCTCTGGGGTCTGCTTGGGGTATACAAGTGTCTA
Organism: Protopterus annectens; assembly: GCF_019279795.1. Classification (NCBI taxonomy): domain Eukaryota; kingdom Metazoa; phylum Chordata; order Ceratodontiformes; family Protopteridae; genus Protopterus; species Protopterus annectens. The sequence goes on along the minus strand of NC_056727.1, from coordinate 993,783,385 downwards.
TGTAAATATTTCCAATCAAAAAAACTAAATCTAGGTTTTGTTGTATATTTGGGAGACCTACATATATCCCCCCATTGTTTCTTTGTGAAATGCTTATCCAGTTTCTCTTCCCAAACATTTCTAACCTCCTCTGATTCTTCGTTATTTTATATGTTGTATTAATTCCTTTTTAATGGCAGTTTCTGTTCTATATTCTACTAGAAACTCTACCAGTGCAGGTCTTTCGTTTGACACCCTTGTTTCTTTCTCTTTGCCTATACTCTGATATCAATTCTTGATAGGGAAGGCAGTCATTAACCTGCAGTCCAAATACATTCTTGGCGTCTTCCCATTTTGTTACCTTTCCATCTGTAGTCATTTTCTCCTAATACCTTCGTTCCTTTGCCAGTTTCTATAATAAATTCCAACCCCTTCTTGCGTATTGTCTGTATCCCTAATTGCAGTCATCCCTATTGGCAGAACCTCATATCTCCATTCATGTGTTGGCTTAGTTCTTTGAGTACTTTCTGCTACTTTATGAATATAATATTCAGTATAGTTATTACTTTCTTTAAAGATCTGCATCCAAAATCCAATTCTCTCATTTCTTGTTTCCTATCATCTCTTTCCACTTTGAATTGTATGTCTCTGCTTGTGCTATGTATAGGAGCCTTAGCTGTGTAGCTCTGAAATACACCTTCAGATCAGGTAATCCAAATCTACGTTGTCCTGTTGGAAAAATCAGTTTATCCCACTTGACTATTGCCATTTTCCCCTCCCATGTAAAATCCTTCAGCTCTTAATTGCTGTCCACAACTCCGTTGGTTGGTAAAAATATGTCTGGCCCGTTTGCAAGACTTAAAGGGGCTAAAGCACTGTAACTGCTTGTCTCTTACTATGCAACAGAGCCTCCAACTCTGTTGTTGTATTATCTTTTGTTTAGTCTCTTCCCACATAGCTTTAGTTGCCACACCAGAATAATTTTTGATTCCTACTCCTAAATACTTCATTTTATCATGTCCACATAAGTATTAATATTGCTGAACCAGTTTGTATGTGGGTACAAAAGTTACTGTTGCCTTTGTTTTAGCTTCATTAATTTTGTTTCCTGAAAAGCTTTGAAACTGTCTCAAAATGTTCCACAGCACTGTAATGTCCTTTTCTGGTTTTGTCAGGTGTAAAATGTATGCAAATAGAGCCAGCTTTTCTTGACTACCATACCTGTTATGTCCTTGAATTTGATTCCCTTATTTTCTTTGACAGTGGTTCTAAATGTAATCCAAATAATAAAGGGGAGAGAGGACAACCCAACCTGGTTTCTCTGCTCAGAAATTGTCAGAGCAGACCCCACCCACTATAATTTTTGCCTCCTGTCCCTTGTATATCCTCCTAATGAACCTTGTAATTTTATCCAGGAATGCAAATGCTTCTATTGCCCTGCTCATAAAGTCCCAGCTTACTCTGTCAAATGCTTTTTCTGCATCAAGACCCACCAACAACAGTGGTATTTTCTTACATTCTTCTCTCTGGATCAACAATGTTCTGTTAATGTTGTCAAATATTTGTCTCCCCTCCACAAAAATCACATTGATCCATATCTATCAATTTTGGCATCACTTTTGCCATTCATTTAGTCGTTATAGACATAAAGACTTTATAGTCATGGTTTAGTATTGAAATGGGCCTGTATGAAGCTGGGTCTGATAGATGTTTACTACCATTTTCTTCCAGGATATTGGTACTTCTCTTCAAATACGGTTAAACAAAACCTCCCAGATCTTTCAGCTCTTTCAATCAGAGCTTCCAAACTTCCACTGAAATAGCATCTGTTCATGGGGACTTAACTGTAGATTGGTTCATACATCACCATTTTTTATCTCATCGCCTCCTATTCTGTTAGTAATTGAGCCTCAACTACCTCTAACCTTGGCATATTTAATACTCACTTAAACATTTCCATTTGTACCTTTTCTTGATTTCCATATTTTTCTGCTTTATATAGACTTATCATAGGAAGTTACTAGGCTAATGGTCCTGAGGCCCTTACAAGCCTAGCCAAGAATTTAGCCCATGTTCCAACAAGTCAGCACCCGATGCCACTGTCTAGCAGGGACACAGGTGGAATTCCAGGAGTGTGTTTTCCATTCCCCATCCAGTTATCCAGGTTGAGCTTAAAAGTGGTTAATGAGGTGTACTGACTTGGAGAGGAAGTCTATTCCACAAAAAGGGGAGTCTCTGGGACACATCTGTCCCGCCAACAAGTCCTGTTGATGTCAGACCAGGTTGAGGTCACATGTGTGGGGTAAGTGGAGTGGAGCTTGACTTACGGATATGCAGCGGACCCATCAGTGTGGGGTGTGAGATTGCTTTGTATGCCAGACAGAGGTCACCTCTGAGGAGTCTGTAGGAGACTGAGTGGAGGGGAAGGACCTTCAGCCTACCTGTGTAGGGTAGATGTTTGAAGCCCTGGATTCTCCTGGCGAGAAACCTCTGTGATCTCTCCAGCTGCTACATGTGCTTGCTTTGTGAGGTACATGCCAAAAGGGGCATTGTACTCAGTAATGGGTCTTATAAGGGAGGAATACAGAGATGTTAAAGACCACCTTGTCCCTGGATGAGATACACTTACTAATGAGGTGGGCCTTGTAGAAAGCTTTTCCATACAATGGAGGCAATATGTTGATCAAAAGCCAATTTACTATCAACCTGGGTGCCCAAGTCCCTCACAACTGATTGCATGCTTAGGTCATTATTATTATTGAGATAATTTGTGGGGATGCCCCCCAGAGAGGAGGATGGTGCATTTTTTGGCATCCTGTTTGAGGCCATATTTCTGGCACCAGTCATTTGATTGGATGAGACCCTCTTGGAGAATGTCCACATCACTAGGGGAATTGACCGCACCCAACTTGCAGTCATCTGCAGACTTTGTTAGCCGTAGCCCACTGGTTTGGGCCTGCACCTCAGAAAAGTATATCCCAAACAGATACCCCCAGACCGATCCTTGGGGTACACCGCTCATTACGGGTCTACTGCTTGAGGTGGCTTCACCTATTTTGACTAGGTGGGTTCTGTCAGTACGCCAATTTGCTACGCATCTGGTAACATATGGATTGATGCCTAGTTAAGAGAGTTTATCTATTATAGCTGAGTGTGGGGAATAGTATCAAAGGCTTTGTCCAGGTCAAGGTAGGCATTGTGCACCATCTTCCCTCATCCATGGCTTTGGTGACTGTCTCAAAGAAGTTGACCAAATTTAACAGGCATGACCTCCCCATGACAAAACCAAACTGTGTGGGATCGAGTGTTTGCAGGTTGCCAATGTCCTTGTTAATGAGGTCCATGATGATCTGCTCCATGGCCTTGCAGATCAGGCTAGTTAGGCTGTTGGGTTTATAATTTTCTTGATCGATGGAAGCTGCACCTTTGTGCAAAGGGATGACAATGGCTGTCCTCCACTCGGCTGGGATGAAGCCTGTACTCTGGCTTGGTTGAATAGGGTGGCTAATGGTGCTGCATGTTCCTGCCTGAGTTCATGTAGGATGCAGTGTGGGATGTTTCATAGAATTTCCAAAATATTTCTAATACCTCTGCAGGATCTCTTCCTATCTTCCTTATAGGCTCCTTAAGCTTGGCAACAGCACTTTCTAAATGTTTTTGTGCTTGCGTTATCAAAAAACAGTGCTTGACAGCAGTCTTTCTAAACTCATGCATATTATTGAGGCAATTTGTTTAGCATTCTGCAGTTGCTCTTCATGTTGTGAGAGTTCTCGTATTCTGCAGTAGTTTAACAGTAGTCAGTCCCTCTAAGTAATTCTTGTTGCTCCTTAACCATATATTCCTTTCTTTTATATCCACCCTATTTTTAAACTCCACTTTAATTTTAGCCCACTCCCTAGCTATATTTTCAGAAGAAATTTCTATCTTCTCTATTACCTGCTGAATAATTTCACTATCCGTTCCTTAAATTCCTTTCTTTTCAACAGATAGGTAGGAAAGTGCCAGTATCTCATTTTTATTTCATTACCCTGTGTGTTTTTATTTTAGTTATCAGAGCATGGTCTGAAATAGTTATTGGGTGTGTATCAAGACCTTCAGTTAAATACATATGTTCCTTTGAAATGGAAATTCTGTCTAGCTTAACACAGTTTTTGTATATTGGGAAATATGTGCATTCACTGTGAACTTCTAATACTGAATTCAACTTCCATGCCAACTACTTTCATAAATTTGTTAGTCTACCCTCATCTGTTATACTTTTCTTTCTGGGTCCCTAGATGTTGCTTAACTGCTGCAAATCAAATTCTAGTCCCCACCTATAAGTAATATTCCTTGCTGAAAACTGATTATTTCTCCCAGAATTTTCTTAAGCCCCATTATAGCAGTTTTAGGTGGAATATAAATACATGCTAGTGTAATCCTCCTCCCTTGCCAGTAGTCTTAGTACTAAAAATCAACCATTATCTGTTTTATCCTCTTCTGCCACTATTGGAACTCCTCTTGCATTTAATACAAGTTACTCCTCTTTTCCTTTGTCCCAGGTGTTCTGCTGAATAACTGTCCTGAAGACCTTTCTTTATCATCACATATTCAGTTCTGTCCAAGTGTCTCCTATAGCATAGCTATTTGCACACTACATTTTTAATGTAGTTCACTACTCACTTTTTTGTTTGTTTGTGAGACTATTGGCGTTTAAAGACATTACAGAAAGCATATTTGTATTAAAAACCTGTTATTCCCACCTTTTATGTATAGCAGTTTTTTTGTTAAATGTCTAGCTCCAGCTTTTGTTACACGAGTACACTGTTTGGCAGGTTGAACTTTTATGCAGTCATTTCTTGTCATTTCCATTTGAGCCCATGTCACATCTTACAAAACTTTTTGATTGAAAGCAGTAAAAAAAAAACCCTCATTACCCCCTAAAACCTATAAACTTAAAAACACACAAAGCTGTATACATCTTTAAATATTGAAGCTCTACCTTCCTAATAGGAACAAATGTCCCAAACTCTGACATGAGTTAACTTAAAAGAAAGGTTATCCATGCTAAGACGCATGGTGCAACCTGTGCTTCTAAGTTCTGTCTGGTCGTCTCTTCTTTGTAGCTCTTCCAGCTGGGAAGACACCTGAATGCTTTCAAAGAACATTATTTCCTAGCCAATTTCTCTCTACTTTTCTAGCTCTCTATCAGATTGTAGCCTATTTCTCTTTATCAGATTGTCTTCATGTAGACATGAGGACCAGATACAGAATTGTTACCAAGTATAAATTTATTTTCTAGAAAAAAGCGTTATGTTCAATTTTCTTTTTCATTTACTTGCTTTCTCTTTAAATGTGTTACTAGATCAAGATGAGGGCCATAATCCAGTAATTCCACCATACAAGAATGAGAAAAGGCATATTGTTTTCTTTTGTCGTGGTCTTTTAACCAGACTTTATCTTTACATTAGAGTGCCTGCTTTTCTTAAAACTGAACAAGGAGAAAGAAAAAGGAGCACTTGTTTACAATAGTATACCAATAACGTTTAAAAACAACTGACAACTTTATACCAACACACTGTAAAAGTAAAATTTGTTTTGTTTTACGTAACTTTCTCACTTCTCTTGGTATATTTCCAAACATTAATGATATGAAGTAGGGCATGTACTTTGAATCCCCCTCAAGTCCAAAAAAGTTCAATATTTCCAGATTTTCTTGTTTTGTCATATTTCACAAATATAGTTATTGCTTTGTAATCCCACATTTGTTAATTTCCAAGTTACTGGTTGTATTCCTGTTCATCTCCCATCTGCTAAATCCTGTCTGCTTCATTTCCAGTGTACTCCCGATTCTTCTAGTCAACTTGCATGCTTCCTTCCTTCTCTTCACCATTTTCCATTGAAACATTGGAAAAAGTTTCACTGGCACAGTCTCTCTCTGGTCTTTATTACCAGAAGAACAAGAAGCAGAATATCCTGTTTCACAGCTCACTTCTTGCTGGACAAAACGTTTGTATTTCTTTCTTAGCATGTACTTCATCAAAAAATTATTTTGTCCCTCCAGGGAAGAATATTTTGAAGACAGCTGGGTACAGCAGTTAGAATCCCACTCCTGCTTCTCAACATTACTCGAATAGTGGAATAAATTTACTTTTCTCTTTTTAGTACTTTGTCCTTCTCCTATAGTTTTGTCAGAAGCAACACCTGCTGGTAGGATTGCATCTTTACTATTAAAGGTCTAGGTTGCTTTCTCATAGCCAAGTTTGGAGCATACACATGATGTGCCCTTTCAGTTAATTTCTGTTGTGGGATATCAGTCCAGCTACGTATTTGTGCCATCATAAAATTAATCGTCTGTTCCTTCCAGCTTCTCTGATACAGCTGAAAATCTCAGTTTTATTCACTGTGCTCTGTTCTCTCATTCTGTCATTGTTTTGAAACATCTCTTAAGCAGTCTCATATTCAGCCAGCCTTTTCATTTTGACCTCTGATTTTTGGAGTTTTATCACCTCCTCTGAATGTCTAAAGCTTCCATTTTTCCAGCCTTTTGTTGTTTGAGTTGATATATTCCATCAGTGTTTTGTTTATTTTATCCAGGTCTGTGTGCAGTTGTCTTATACTTTCCTCTAGATTACTGGAAGTCATGTCTGGAGTTTGCACTGCTTTTTCTGAACAGCTGCAGACTTTTCCCAGTCATTGTTTTTTCCTCCTCTATTGTAGCTGATTTTTCTTCAGGTCCTCTGCATTTCTTTTTTCCCCGTTATCCAGGCAGTGGACTTAACTAGCCAGTTAACTGAAATTTACACAGAAACAAAATCCACTGGCCGCCTCTGCTGAGTTTCTGTTTTCACACTGGGAGAGCTAGACTTTGAGCTGTTACTCGATGTGCAGTTGTCTTGGAAGTCTCTCTAGATGGAAAAAGGCAAAAAGCTCCACATCTAGGACCTCAGATGCTTGTTCATAGTTGGCCTGTCCTCCTAGGCTTGTGATCGCCAGAAAAGGTGAGACCCCTTCTCAGCCCCCTTCAACTGAGGTGGTGGCACAGGCCCATATCGAGACACGTTCACAGTTTAATATACTTCCAGGTCCCTCTACTTCCTTACAGTCTGAAGGACTCTGCTCATTGTTTGGATCCAGAACTGCTTCACAGGCTCCTGCTTCCATCAACCACTCTAAAACAAACCCCTCCTTTTTGCATCATCAGGAGATCACCTTGGCCTGTTGTTCACAGGAGTCTTTTCAAGTGCTGGTGTAGAGGTCGTCCATAGGACAGAACTGGAGGCTGTTCACAAGCTTCAGCTTAGGCCTACCGGCTCCGACTTCCAGGCCTAGCAACAAAACCTGTTGAGGTAGGCAGAGGATTTGAGTTCCTTGCTCTGATTCTGACATCTCCTTCTCCCTGAAACATACCCTAGTAAAAGAAAGAGGGATATCCCACCACAATAATATTCTGATTTTTGTCCTGGAGTATGGTTTAGATCAGGATGAATCTCACCTTGATGAGGGTGCATTCATTGCTTCCTATATGTATTCTAAATCTGAGGAGAAACTTGCCTCGGCCTTTCCCGAGGATAGTTCCTTTGGGGAGACATTGCATACCCTGAGAGAGCACTTCAAATAGGAAGCTCAGGACTATCCCTAATCCAAGAAAAGGATTGGGGAATTTAATTTTCCTGAGCATAAACCCTTTGCCTCTCCACAAATCTTAGAGGTGGTATACAGTGTCTTCTGAGTTTCTTCTTTACAGCCAGAGTCTGTGCCCCCTGGCCATCAAAAGACTAACAGATTTTAGGTTCTAGATTCCAAACCTAGTGGCATATCCTGAAGTGGTGACTCCATGCCGTAAGTGTGCAAAAGCTAGCTCTTCCAAAACTCTTTGCCTAAAGAGAAGGAAAGCAGAGCCTTAGGTTTGGAAAGATGCATCTCTGCTGTCCTCGTCATGAGGGCTTTGAACTGCCAGTTTTATATGCTAAAGTGCCAGGAAACTATTCGTGACCAGATGAAACAAAAACTATTGGGGATTCAAAGTAAGGCCTTCTCAAAGGAGTTATTGGATCCATGCAACTCATGCTCACAGGTGGCTTAGCTTTCTCTGCAAAGTAACTATGATGCCTTGGAAGCCTCCAGAAGGGCAACAGCCACAGGATCCATCATTAGAAGACATGCCTGGTTTAGGGAGCAAGTCCCTTCCCGAGCATGTGAAATCCAGTCTCTTAGTTGGAGGAAAAGGCTTAGTCCATGCAAACTGTCAAGGGCTTCTTTCAGGTCCAGCCCCCTCAATTCAGCCAGAATTATCCTAGCAAACATTGGCCCTTTCCAGCCTCCTAGTATAAGCTTAGACAAAGGAAACCTTATTGAGAAAAAAGCAAAATACAGCACCAGTGGCCTATTCAGTGGCACTCTGACCCTGTTAGGCTCTCAGGAGTACATGCACAGGGACCAGTCATGACTCTTGCATGGCACACCCTTCTCCCTCCCCTGCCACTTTCCTACAAGAACAAGACTCTCAATGGGGATATGTGGGTGCTAAACATTCGAAGAAGGGACAAACTCAAGGTGGCCTTCCATTTCACTGTTGCAGTATTCATTACAATATGAATCCCCTGCCAAGGGCAACCCAACGTCCGGCCAGTATACCAAAGCCTTTAGGTTGCTTTAAGGTACACTGTACAATAGGGCATAAAGGTGTGATGTCCGAATGTACCATCCTCAGAACATTTGCCACAAGTCCAAATGGCATCTTTTGATAGCCAGTCTAAATGCCTGTTCATTGCTGGCTCACCAAGCCATTTCAGATAAGTGTCCCTTTGGTGTTTTTGTTGTCTTATCTGTCTTTTGCTATATTGTTGCTTTTGTCATGTCATCCAAGAAAGGTAAATGCCAGTGTGAGAGATGGTCTTCATAAAGACAGTCATGAACAGTGTCTGTTTTGCCTTGGTGCTTTGCATGATTGTACATCTTGTTCCATCTGTCATGGCTTTGTTCCCAAAACCCTTTGTAGTAGGCCTCTGTCTGTGGCTCTTTATTTTGAGGATCAACGTATTAATCTTCTTGCTAAAGACACAATGGGAACGTCTCTCTCCAAAGTACATCCGTCTGGAAAGCATGCCAAAAAACCTAGACTGGAATGTTCTGCTGTTTGGCCTCCACCAGATGTTCCTTCTAAGGCGAGTGATAGCTCGGAGGTTCTCCTGGCTTCATCATTGGATTCTTCTGCCACGACCGGGTTGGAGGCCAGTGGGGATCCAACCTTAGGCACGTCCGTTGAGGCATTGCAGACATCTGCTTTAGATTTTTGGAGTGGGCTGTGCTGATTATTTCTGAGGGGCTTGGGGGTTTTCCCCAAATTTCACTTAGAGAAGTTGTTCCTACACAGTAATAGAATGCCATCCGGGGATGGATCCTTGTAAATTTTTCAAGGTGGATTTCCTCTTAATGAAAAGGCAGATGATTAAACCTATTTAGTCGGCTCCTAAAGATCCACAGAGTGAATGGCAGTCCTTCACTCAGGGATTGTTCAGTGCTTTGATGGCTTTAAAGTCTCCTCAGGGAATTCTTATTACAGGACCCATTGGTCCTCTGCACTCCTTAAGAGACCCAAAGGACAGGATTCATTTGTGGAAGAGTCAGATTCGGATGAGGAATCCCTTGCATACTCATCTGATTCCTGCTCCTTTGGATTATGGATCAGAGGAAGAGGAATCTACCAGTCCTGATTCTTCCTTTGAAGACATTTCTTTTGGGGAGTTCTTTAAACGAGATTGTGCTCAAGTTTCTGAGATATAAAAAAGGTGGTATGAGTTACTGCAGATGGATTCTCCCAGACCTTCTGCTATCACCACAATAAACAGAACATGCCGGAGGGATAGATTTCCTGTCCCAGAGACTTCCCATACTCTGGAATAAACTAGCTATCTATATCAAACAAAGCTCCTCATTAGCACTCTTCAAGAAAAATCTTGATTGGATGGGAAATAGGAAATTCACCCCGGGGATCACCTCTGTGGCTCTGCTCGACAGTGGCACAGGAAAATCATTTTCTTGGGTGGCAAAAGCCAGGGTACCTTTTTGGCTGGGCTTGTATAGGCCCCAGGGCTGATAGCCTAGTACCTACCTATGAACCTTTCCTGTTTGGCCACTTTTGGGTACTTTTTCTAATGCCTTTAAGACTCCAGATTCTCAGACCCCTGCCCCCAAGAAATCTGGTTCTATAGGGTAGCTGAGGACTAAGTTTTTGTACAAGTGTCTTTCTGCTGCCCCTTTGGTAGTGTCAGTAGCTTCTGACAAGCCTTCTCAGTTGTTTCCTCCTAAGTTACTACCTTCTAGTAAAGATAACAGAGCTATGGAAAAGTTAGGCAAGGAGGGTCTATACCTCGGCTTTTATGGGTGTTAAGTTATCATACCCATATGGCCATGTACTTGTTGGTTCTGCTTTCCCAGGCCTGTTAGGTGATTTCTGATCTCCTAGACTCTGAGGGTAAAACTTCTGACTTTTCCCTTTTAGGGATTTCCTCCCAGGTGGCTCTTCATTCAATAAAGTGTAGTAATGATGCAGCACATGCTTCTAGGGCTGCTGCTTTTAGGGATTTTGGATCAGTGATGAGGCATTCTTGGCTTCAGCTTCAACCTTCTCCTGATTATGTTAAGACTAAGTTGATGGATGCCTGTCTAGATAATCACTTTGGTGAAGCTGCTGCTGATTTGTTTAAGTTCCTTCATGATGAGGGCAAGGATTTGCAGGAACTTAAACAAGTATAAGTTTTTCCTAATTCTAAATTTCAGAGAAGCTACCCCTATAAGCCAGCCTTTGCTGGCAATCTCACCTTCCTCCTAAGGGTAAATAGGGTGGCAAGCAGGCTCCTCCAGCGAAGGCTATTCAGACTTCTGTGACTCAGAAGTCTACTTTTCCTGATTAACCAGGTGCTGTTTGACTATCCTATTCTTCCCAGCCACTTTAATTTCTCTTTGTCTATCTCTGTTCCTGTTTGGCTAAAAATTAGTAAGGGTTCCTGGGTTCTTTACATTATCAACTGGGGTATTTCATGTTTTGGAAATTTCTTCCCCCTTTTATAGGAATTCCTCAACCCCTCAGGAACAGCTGTCCTTTCCAGGGGTGATTTGAGATCTTTTGACTCTGGGTATATTCAAGAGGTACCTGTGTCCCAAAGGAGGGAGGGGGTTTTACTCGAGGATGCTTCTAGTGCCCAGGGAAGATTGTACTTTGAGACCAGTTGTAGACCTCTCTCATCTAAACACTTTTCAAATGTTGCTCCTTCAGACCATTTCCTCAGGCTTATCTGGGGTGTCTGTATGTCAAGGATGCTTATCTCCATATCCCTATTCATCCCCTTTTCAAGTGGTTTTTACATTTCTCTGTGGCTTCCTGGCATTTTGAGTTCTTTGCTTTGCTCTTTGGCCTTTCTACTGCCCCAGTGGTGTTCCCCAAATGCCTAGATCCTGTGATTGCCTTTTGCAGGATTCAGGGGATACAGGTCTTTCCTTACTTGGATGACTTCCTGTTTCAGGCATCTGTTCCAGAGATCTTGTTGCAAAATCTTCATTTTGCCATTTCCCTTCTGCAAACCCTGGGGTTCACAATAAACTTCAAAAAGTTTTTTTCCCCCGACTCCTTCTCAGGGTCTTATTTTTCCTGGGGTGCAGGATCCAGACTGTGCCTAGGTTGGCATCCCTCCCTCTGTCCAAAGCCTCAACTCTCATTTCCTTTTTTCAAGCTCATCTTCCTCTGGCCTGTCTGCCAGAGAATTTGAGAGTTCTGGGATTCATGAGCTCCACCATTCCTATGCTCACTCTGGCCAAACTCCACGTGAGAAAGTTTCAGTGGTTTCTGAAGTCCGTTTGGCTTTGACCTGCACATCCCCTTGAATTTGCAGTTTCCATTTTGCCTTGTCTCAAGAAGGAACTTAAGTGGTGGATTCAGCAGTTGTCTCTAAACCCAGGGCTCCCTTTTCATCCCCCTCTTCCCTGTCAGGGGCTGTTTACAGATGCTTGCAAGATGGCTACATATTGAGTAACAGCTTAATTCTCTCTCTCCCAGTCTGAAAACAGAAACTCATCAGAGAAAGCCAGTGGACCTAGATTTCTAGTTAAATTTCAGTGACTAAGTGTACTGCCTAGATGCTAGGAAAAAAGAAATTATAAAGGACCTGGAGGAAAGTCTGCGATAAAATTTGTTGAAAAAACACAGACTGGGGAAAAGTACTGCAGTTCAGAACGAAGCAGTGCAAGTTCCAGATATGACTTCCAGTAGCCTAGAGGAAAGTATAAAACAGCTGCATGGTTAAAATAAAGGGAACATTGATGGAGTATATAAACACAAAACAATAAAAAGCTGGAAAAAATGGAAGAAGCTTTGAACAGATATTCAGATAAGGTGACAGAACTGCAAAACTCGGAGGCTGAAATGAAGAAAAGGATGGCTGAATGATATTGCACAAGAAAATGTTTAAAAAAATAATTTGAGGACAGAGCACATAGGGAAAGCTTTTAGATTGTCTGCTCTACCACAGAAGCTGGAAGGAACAAACTGTATTAATTTTATGAAAGTACAAATAAGCACCTAGATTGGTATTCCACAACAAGAATTGTTAATTGAAAGGCACATTGTGTGTATGCTCCAAACCTGGCCAAGAAAACAACCTAAACCTTAAATAGTAAAAATGGAGTCTTACCAGCAGAAAGAGTTGATTTTGACAAAACTGTGGCAGGAGGACAAAGTACTAAAAGTGGTAAACAGTGGAGAGTTTGTAGAGAATGACTACTCATTGCGCACCAGGCAGAAGAGGAATAAATTTATTCTGTTATTTAGGGTATGCTGAGAAGCAGGTGTGCGATTCAAACTGCTATACCCAGCTATCCTTGAAATATTTTTCCCCAGAGGTACAAAAACATTTTTTGATGAAGTATGCTAAGGAAGAAATACAAAAGTTTAACAAAGTGCAATGGGAAACAGAAGGAGAGTTTGCTTGTTGTTCTGGTAATAAAGACCACAGAGAGACTTGAGACTCTACTAGTGAATCATTTCCTAGTGTTTCAACGGAAAATTGAGAGAAAAGCACAGAAGTTGACTGGAAGAATTGAGAACGCAGTGGAGATGAAGCAGAGATAGGGTGTGAGAGATGGAGATGAACAGGAATCAAACAAAAGAATCTGGAAATATTGGACTTTCTTGGACTTTGTTAAACTTGTAGGGGACTCTAAAGTGTATGCCCTACTTCATGTCATTAATGTTTGGAGACTAAAATCCGTAACCTGAATATTGACAAATGTGGAATTACAAAGCAGTAATTTGTGAAACAGGACAGAACAAGAAAATCTGGAAATATTGGACTTGTTTAGAGTTCCCTACAAGGCCCTACAAGTTTAACAAAGTCCAAAGCATATGCCCTGGTTCATGCCATTAATGTTTGGAAAAATACCCAGGAGAGGGGAAGAGGAGGGAGACAGTTAACTGCAAGTAAAACAATTTTTTTTCTTAACAGTATTAAGTGGTTGCATGAATTTCTCTGTATGTTAAAGTTTTTTCAGATATTTTTAAATGTAATGGGGATACTAATGTGAAGTGGGTGCTTTTATTCATTCTTTTTGTTTTTCTCCCTTCTCTTTCTCCTTTGTTTAAAGAAATGTAGGCACTGCCATGTAACAAAAAGGGGGGGGGGGTCTGGTTAAAAGAAAACGACAAAAGAAAAGTGTGCTTTTTCTCATTCTTGTGTTAAGGCAAATACTGTTATCTTTATTTTAAAAGTTTTGACAGAAAGGAAGTAAATGAGAAAGAATATTGAAAATTATAAGGTCTTTTTTTTCCTAGTAAACAGTTCTTCCTGTGTTTGGTTTTAATTTCACTAACCGATAATCTGATAGAGAAATGGCTTGGAGAAAATGTTTTCTGAAAGCATTTGTTTCCCAGCTGGGAGAACTGCAAAGATGAGGCAAAACTAGAGAGCACTTAATGGGATCACAGGCTCTACCATGCATCTTAGCATGGATAAGCATTCTGTCTGTTTAGCTTGAGTCTGTGAGTGGCACTCTGTTTGAAACTCTGTTCTTGTTAAGGGGGTAAAACATAAGTATTTGAAGATGTACATAGTTTTGTGTGTGAAGTTAGTAGGTTTTAGGGGTTATTGGGGGGTGTTTATTTTTGAAGGTTTTCAATAAAATGAAAAGTTCTGCAAGATGGGACATAAGCTCAAATGGAGATGACTAGAAGCAATTGTAAAAAAAGATTAACCTGCAAAACAGTGTATGCATGTAACACAAAAGCTGGAACTAGACACTTAAACAAAAAAGCTGTTATACATAGAAGGTGGGAATAATAATCCCTTAAGAATGATTCTTTCTATAATGTGTTTAAATGTTAATGGTCTCGCAGATAAAGCCAAAAAAGAGAGTAGTGAAATATATTAAAAAATGTAGTGTGCAAATAGCTATTCTACAGGAGACGCACTTGGAAAGAACTGACCATGTGAATTTGATAAAGGTTTCCAGGATGGTTGTTCAGCAGAATACCTGGTGCAAAGGAAGAGATGAGTACTTACTTTAATTGCCGGAGGAACTCCAATAGTAATAGAAGAGGGAAAAAAAGACAATGGAAGATTTGTAGTACTAAGGGGTTACTGGCAAGAGAGGAGGATTACACTGGCATTATTTGTATTCCACCAAAAACTGCTATAATAGAGCTAAAGAAGATTCTTGGAGAAATAATCAGCTTTAAACAAGGAATATTAATTACAGTAGAGCCTGGAATTTGATTTGCAATAGTGAAGATGTGTCTGGGGGGGCCCATAAAGGGAAATATAACAAAGGAGGGTAGATTTTTAAAGAAAATGATGAAAATATTTGGCATTGAAGATGTAAATTCAGTACTAGGAATTCTGAGTGAATTTACATTTTCCCCAAGATACAAAAACTGGGCTAGGCTAGACAGAATTTACATTTCACAGGAACATGTGCATTTAATTGAAGGTCTGGATGCACAAACAATTTCAGATCATATGCAAATAACTAAAATAAAAACAAGGTAATGAAATAAAAATGAGACACTGGAGCTTTCCCACCTATCTGTTGAAAAGAGAGGAATTTAACGAATGGGTAGTGGAAATTATTCAGGAGCTATTCGAGAAGAAAGAAACTTTTGAAAATAAAACTATGGAGTGGGATAAAATTAAAATGGAATTTAAAAATAGGGTGAAAATAAAAGAAAGGGAGATTTGGTTAGGAAGTAACAAGACTTTATATAGGGACTGACAAATATTAAGGTATTGCAAAATAGGAGAAATCTCCCAAAACAAGAGGAGCAACTACAGAATGTTAAATAGAAAATAAGGGACTACCTTGATCATATGCGTGAGTTTAGAAAGATTGCTGTTAAGCAACTGTTTTTGATAAATCTAGAGCACAAAAAGTTTTAACACAACAGAAAGTAGAAAGCCCTGTCACCAAGCTTAGAGGGCCTGTTACAAGGAAGATAACTAGGGATCCTGTAGAAGTATTAGAAATATTTTGGAAATTCTGTGAAAGTCTGTATAAAGCAGATAAATATGGAAATCAAGAAAAGGTACAAATGGAAATGTTCATAGGAGAATTAAATATGCTAAAGTTAGTGGTAGATGAGGCTCAACTACTAACAGGATAGGAAGAGATTAGATAAAAATGGTGATGTATAACCAATCAACATGAAAGTTCTCAGGATTGGATGGTATTCCTGTGGAAGTCTGGAAGCTAGGAGAGAAGAAACTGATGAAGATCTGGAAGGTTTAACAGTATTTTAAGAGGAGAAATACAAACATCCTGGAAGAAAGCGGCAGTAGCTGTACTACCTAAAGAGGGTAACGATCCATCAGCTGCAGCTTCATACAGGCCCATTTCAATACTGAATCATGATTGTAAAGTGTGTCTATAATGGCTAAAAGAATGGCAAAAGTGATGCCAAAAGTGATAGATGTGGATCAGTATGTTTTTGTGGAGTGGAGGCAGACATTTGACAACATTAACAGAACAGTGATGATCCAGATGGAATCAGAATGTAAGAAAATGCCACTGTTGCTGGTGTGTCTTGATGCAGAGGAAACATTTGACAGAGCAAGCTGAGATTTTATGAGCAGAGCAATGGAAGCATTTGCATTCCCTGATAGTTATATTGTTGCTTTAGGAGGATATCTGCATTATATTTATAACCATTGGCAAAGAAAATAAGGAACTCAGAAATTCAAGGATATAATTGGTATGGTAGTCAAGAAAAGCTGGCTGTATTTGCAGATGACATCATTTTACACCTGACTAACCATGAAAGAGACATTGCAGTGTTGTGGAACATATTGAGACAGTTTCAGACCTTTTCCGGATACAAAATTAATGAAGCAAAAACAAAAGCAATAGTGGTAATTTATGCACCCACATATGAAGTGGTTCATCAGTATTTGTATTTATGGGGGCATGATAAAATGAAGTCTTTAAAAGTATGGATTGAAAGTGGTACTGGTGTGGCAGCTGCTGATATGTGGGCAGAGACTAAACAAGATGATAGAAAAAAATGAGAAATGGAAGCTTGTTATATGGCTATTGATAGTAAGATACAAGCAGTTGAATTGTTTAGTCCCTTTAGTCTTCTACATTGAACATGCATTTTTATCAGCCATAGGAGAAGTTGTGGTTAGCAATTAAAGAGCTGAAGGAATTTATCTGGGAGGGGAAGACTACAGGAGTGAAGTGGGATAAGCTTATTCTTCCAATAGAACAGGGCTGATCAGGGTATTTCACAGCAACACAGTTAAGGCTTCTCTACATAGCACAAACTGAAAACTATAATTCAAAGTGGAAAAAGATGATGAAACAGGGGAAGATCAAGTAACAGGGAGAGACTGGGATTTTGGAAGCAGACAGTTAAGGAGAACAATAATCGTACAGAATATTATATTCATAAAGTAGCAGAAGGTCTTCGAAGAACTAAGCCAACACAGGAATGGAGAAGGGAGATTCTTCCAATAGGGATGACTGCAATTGGGGATACAGACAAGTAGGCAAGAGGGGCAGGAATGTATTGGAGAATACTGGCAAAATAACCAAGGTGTACTGGGAGCAAATAACTAGAGATCAAAAGGTAATAGAATGGAAGATGCCAAGAACTTATTTGGGCTGCAGGCTAAAGATCACCTTCTATATCAAGGATTGATATCAGAGTATAGGCAGAGAGAGAAAAAAGTAGGAGGATCCTAAATGAAAGACCAGCACTGGTGGAATTTTTAGTAGAGTCTAGAACAGAAGTTGCCATTAACAAAGGAATAATTAGTAGTGCATGTAAAATATTGTATAACTATAAGAATCAATCGGAGGTTAGGAAGGACTGGGAAGAGGGATTATATAAGCAACAAAGGAACAATTGGGGGATATGTGTCTCCCAAATATGCATCAAAATCTAGACTATTTTGGATCCTTCCCTGGAAGTGTTTACATAGGTATTATTCTACCCCAAGCAAACTTCAAATAATTTTTCCTCAGGTAGACTGCAAACGGAAGTGTGGGGCAGAAAGAGGTATCTGGGAGCATGTTTTTTGGGTGTGTAATGAGATGGTAGACTTCAAAGATTCCCTGCAGACTGCTTTGTCAGAGATGCTGGATGAGCAAGTTGCAGTGATTAGGGAAATGATTTTTTGAGCTATGATGCACACTCGGAATTGCCTAGACATAGTAATCCTTTGCTGAGTCTAATTACAATGGCTGCCAAAAAAGCAATTACTAGAAAACGGAGCTCAGTCTAAGCCAACCTTACTGGAAGTAGTGAAGAAAGTAACAGAGTTAAAACAAGTGGAACTTGGATGTTTAGAAAAGGGTAGGAGCAAGTTACATAAGAAAAATGGGAACTGTAGGATCATTACATGCAAAGGAAGAACGAGGTTTAAAAGATGGCAGGATCTCAATGAGCTATGTAATGGTTGACTAACAATGACTGGCTATGTTAAAACTGATTTATAATGTTTGCAACTACAGTTCTCGCATGGTTTGGAATGTATAATTGCAACTGAAATTGTACAGCTATGGTTTATTGTCACTTATATAAATGTAACATGGCCTATGTCATACATGATAAATGTGAAACCTCTTCATTAAAGTAAAAAGGAGCTGTTTACAGATGCTTCAGACGTGGGATGGGGAGCAGCTTTTGGCTCGCTAAAAGTTCAGGGTGTTTGGTTGCCTCTTCAATAGAAAGAGCACATCAGTTTCAAAGATGTGAGCTCTTCTGCTGGCTCTTCAGGCTTTTCATGCCGTCTTCGCCCCAGTACCTCTCAAGGTGTTTACAGACAATACCACAGTGATGTGACATGTAAACAAATAGGGGGGACAAGATATTTTCTTTGCAGGTTAGCACTCCTTGTGTGGGAATTTGCTATCCAGTATCAAGTGACTCTTCAGGCAGTTTACTTTCCCTCAGGTCAAAATATTATGGCAGACACTCTGAGCAGGTCCTTAACTTAGTTCCACGAATGGATGCTTCACAGGGATGGATTTCTGGACATTGTCCTCCAGTGGGGTATTCCTCAGATCTTTTTGCCTCCCCTCTGAACAGACAACTTCCTTGTTTTTGTGCCGGAGTCCCAGTTTGTCTTGTTTGTAAGGTGGACACCCTCTGTTTTTCTTGTAAGGGGATGTTTCTTTATGCTTTCCCTCCCCTTCCCTTCATTCCAAATGTCCTGCTCAGAATTAAAGAAGTTGCTCCCAAAATGTTGTTGACTCAATTTTGGCTGAGAGAGCATTATTTCCCTCTTCTGCATTTAGCCAAAGGCAGTCATCACAAGACCTCACAAGGTGGACCTACTCACACAAGACAAGGGATATTTCATTCATGCCCACCTGTCCACTTCTTTAGCTGATACTCTGGGTGATAGGATTTTGATTCCACATAGACACCTTTTTTCTGAGGATGTGCTGAGGGTCCTGCAGAAGGCCAGGAAATTCTACTTATCCAAATGCAAGAGGTTTTTCTGTTTTGTGTCTTTCTCATAACCTGGATCCACTTTCTGTGGATGTGCCTTTGGTTCTCTTACCTGTATGATTTGCTCAATGCTGGATTGGTTTACTCCTCTGTTAAGGCCCACTTACCAGCTATTTCTGCTTGTCTTTATCTCCTTTAGCTTCCAGATTTGAAGCTAAACTATTCCTTAAAGGCATCCTTCATATTAGGCTTCCCAGGAAGTCTGCTCCTCTACCCTGGGATCTTAATTTTGTTTTGGAAAAATTGACTTTG
Source organism: Protopterus annectens (assembly GCF_019279795.1). NCBI lineage: Eukaryota > Metazoa > Chordata > Ceratodontiformes > Protopteridae > Protopterus > Protopterus annectens. The sequence continues at coordinate 993,764,172 of NC_056727.1, read as the reverse complement.
GTTCCTTTTGAGCCTGCAGCTTCAGCTTCCTTGCAAGATTGCTGTTAGTGTACTTTTGTTAGCCCTTACTTCTGCCAGGCAGGTTTCTGAGCTTCAAGCCTTTATGGCTTGTCCTCCTTTTTTAGTGCTTCAAAAGGATAGGGTATCCTTAAGTAGTAATCTTTTTATGCCAAAGGTGGTGAATGAGTCCCTTAGTCTGTTCATTTGCCCATTTTTCCCCTTCTCAACAATCTGCCAGTGAGATGGTGTTGTACATGGATGTGCATAGGTAACTCGGATTTTATTTGGATAAGACTAAGACTTTCGTAAATCTGATCAGCTTTTTGTTTCCTTTCATCTCAAGTCAGTAGGATTGGCCGAGTCCAAGAAAACTATTTCTTGGATTTTTAAAGCCATTTATTTTTGTTCCTTTCATGGTAATAGCTTTTCTTTTGTTAAGGCTCATTCTACTAGATTTCTGGCTTCTTCTGGTCCATGTTTCAAGGGTATGGATAGTAAATCTATTTTTGAGGCAGTCACCTGGACTTCTGTGCATACATTTACCAAGCAGTACAAGTTGGAGTTTCCAGAGCTGGAGCTGATTTTGCTAGGGCCATACTTCATGGCTTCCTAGAGAGCTCTGCTGGTCTTTCCTCGTCCCTCTCTTTCCTGAGATTTGGCACTCTCCCTATTGTAATGAATACTGCAACAGTGAAATGGAAGAACATTATACAGTTGTGCAAGATCTTGCTATAATAGTCCTACTCTTCACTGTTGCAGTATTCACTCCATCACTCCACCCCCTAGTTCAATTATCTTCTGGATGTACTGATTACCTCTCTCCATTTGTTTGGCGTTCCCTCTGGGGCTCTCAGTTATGAGGATGGTATGTCTGGACAATACCTTTTGCCCTACAGTACTTGAGGAGCATCTGTGTGGCGTACAGCGTACCTTAAAGCAACCTAAAGGCTTTGGTATACTGGCCATATGTCGGGCCTCCCTTGGCAGGGGGGTCCCTGTTGTAATGAATACTGCAACAGCGAAGAAGAGGACATATACCATTTTGGTAAGATTTTGCACAACTATATTTTCAAACATGCCTTGATTCTCTCAGGCTTCCCAGGCATTCCTCCAAACAAAAAGACAGAGGCCTTAATCCGTATAGAGCTTCAGTGCAATCAAGGCTGTGTGAAACCTGCACCAAAATCCTTACAAGGAAGGCTCCTGGTTCCCAAAAAATAAGGTACCCAGAGGCCAATTCTAGACCTGTGAAGGCCCATCTGATTTTACAGGTCCCAAAATTCAGAATGCTAATTCTGTGAAAACTACTGCCTACGATTATTCCCAATGCCTTAATGGTAGCCTTGGATCTAGAAGGATGCATATTTCCACATCCCCATTGAAGAGTCTCACGGGAGGTTCTTATGCTTCAGCACAGGTATAAAGCACTGTTAGATGTTCTTCGTGTTTCACTGTTGCAGTCATCACATTTGGGTTATCCGTGCCAGGGTAGCCCCCCTGCACATCAATCTAAAAGAGATGATGGCTGTGCAGCACGCCTTGATAGCTTTCAAACCCCTTCTCTCTCCAGGGGTTCTCCTGATCAAAACAGACACCACTGTGATGTGGTGCATCAACAAGCAGGGAGGGACTCACTCCTACCCTCTGTGCAGGCTGGCCATGACCATTTGGCTCACAGCCTCTTCCATGCAACTGCACCTATTAGCACAATACCTACCAGGCTCTCTCAACTCCCTGGCAGACCAATTAAGCAGAAACTTCTGGACCCACATGAGTGGCAGCTCAACAGAAGTACATTCACCCTAATAAATCAGAAATAGGGAACCCCGAAGGTTGACCTCTTTGCCTCCCACACCAACCATCAGCTCAGCAAATTCTGCACCAGGGATAATCACTGCATGGCTTGGAAAGTGGATGCCCTGTCCTTCCCCTGGGTCAACCTCTCTGTCTATGCCTTTCCTCCCCTACCTCTCATCCCCAGGGTACTGCTCAAAATAAGGGAGGAAAAACCAAGGACCATTCTTACAGCTCCAGACTGGCCCCAACAGCACTGGTGTACCCCTTGCTACGCAGCCTGTCCCCGCTGCTTCCATGGCATCTTCCTCAGATTCCAAACCTCCTAACCCAGAGGGAAGGGGAATTCATGCATTCCCAATTGCAGACGACTCAGTTTGGCATCTTGGCTTATTCCCTAACCCCGAACCAATCTGCCATCCTCAGTAAACAGGTTCTGGATGTTATCCATAAGGCCAGACACCCTAGCACCGGAAAGTCTTATGCAGATAAATGGAAAAGGTTCTGCACCTGGATCCAGGCAAAGGGGGTCAATACAGCACAGCCCTCCATCCCTCTCATTCTGGATTACTTAGCTGATTACTACACAGTGGTCTCTCTCTCTCTCCCTCCCTCTCCCCTATAAAAATTCATACTTCTGCTCATTTTCCCACCGAGCAGCCCTTTTTCTCACACCCTTTGATCAAACAGTTCCTCAGAGGGGCTAGCAACTTGAGGCCCCCCAGAAGGGCACCAACACCAGCTTGGGTCCTTAATTTTGTCTTGGAAAAGCTTACCTTGCCTCCTTTCGAACCAGCTTCTTCTGCAGAGCTAACATTTCTCTCCTGGAAGACTGCCTTCCTTCTGGCCATCACTTCAAGAAGAGTCTCTGAGCTGCAAGCACTCATGGCTGTGGAGTCCTTCATCATCTTCCACGCAGACCGGGTATCCCTCAGAACTAACCCATCCTTCATGCCCAAGGTGGTGTCCAGTGTGGTTCTCAGCCAATCCATTCATTTGCCCACCTTCTTTCCTAATCCCCAGAAGAAGGGGGAAAGGATTTTTCACTCTCTAGATGTGCACAGACTGCTCAGATACTATCTGGACAGGACTAAATCCTTCAGAAAGTCTGATCAATTGCTGGTTAGCTTTGCTACAGGGGCAGAAGGCAAAGCCGTTTCCAAGCAAACCATTTCTAAATGGATAGCACACTGCATCCATTTCTGCTACAAACAGCATGGTAAGCCTCCCCCAAGGGGGTCAGGACACACTCCACCAGAGCAGCCTCTACCTCTGCAGCTTTCCTCAGAGGAGTCCCTACCAGGGACATCCTGGAGGCTGCCACCTGGACATCTGTTCACACTTTTACCAAGAATTACCACCTACCTGTCTTCTCCAAATCCAGGCCAGGGTTTGTCTCTGCAGTCTTGCAGGGTATCCTGGCCAGCCCCTAGCTTCCTTGACTGCCTCCACCCATTTCCTCAGCTTTAGGAATCTACCCAAATGTGATGACTGCAACAGTGAAACACGCAGAACATAGTACAGTTGTGTACACTTACCATAAATGTAGATGTTTGAGTGTATTCACTGTTGAAGTCCTGGTTTCCCTCCCTCCATCCCCCTTTTTTTCCTCTTTCTCCTTCTGTTGCCATTCTTCCTTGTTCTCCTTTCTTTACAAGGTACATATTGGTATTTTCCACTGGTGGGGCTCTTCCATCAGAACCTGGCCTCCTACTTTGGGGGCTCCTAAAGTAGATGTAATGGCATCTGCTGCCTGACTTTATACCACTGATGACCTGATGTCAGTCCTCAAACTACAGCAACCGACGCAGAAATACTAAGTCTCTGGTCTTTGGGCTGGCCAAGGGCTACCCTAGCAGGGATAAACCCAAATGTGATGACTGCAACAGTGAGTACACTCGAACATCTACATTTATGGTAAGTGTACACAACTGTATTTTCTGTGCTGTGCCCTTTGGCTTAACTACTACACCCAGGGTCTTCACAAAATGCCTAGCCCTGGTGATGGCCTTCTGCAGGACAATGGAAATTCAGATTTATCCTTATTTAGATGATTGCCTCATTTAGGCAACAAGCCTAGAAAATGTCAAGGCAGATGTGCTTTATATGCAACACCTAACCTCTGTTGGGTTCACCATCAATGCACACATCTCAAACTCCACAAGCAGGATTGTGTTTCTAGGAGTCTTGCTGGATTCAGCTCTTCAGAAGGCTTTCCTTCCTCCAGACAAGGTTACCTTTCTAAATCTTTACTTCAAAAATGTCTTGGACAGGAAGTATCCCACAGGCAGGGAGTATCTCAAGGCCCTGGGATACATGGCCTCTTGCATTCTCATAATCCCAGTGGTTAGAATGCATATGAGAAAGCTGCAGTGGTATCTCAAAAATGTGTGTTGCCAACATTTCCAGTCTCACCTTCAGAATAAAACTACTTCCTTGCCTGAAGAGTTTGCCTGGTGGGCCCAAGCATGCTACCTCAGTCTGGGCCTTTCTTCTGGCTTATCCCTCTAGACCAAACTCTAATGACCGATGCATCAAAAATAGCCTGGAGAGCCCACTTCAACAAAATCCATACTTGAGGCAACTGGGACTTCAAAAAACAAACGCATTAACCTGAAAGAACTGATGGTTCATAGGTTCATAGGTACATAGGTTCATACTAGGCTATCTGCCCTAGGGCATTTATAAGCCTAGCCAGAGTGTGTGTGGCTTTCACCACCCCTTAGGATGAGAATACTATACCCATTAGTTTGCTGTGCCTCTGTCCAGCAGTGACACAGAGATGTTTCCCGGGGTAAACCTACGATCTCCCATCCACGCGTCAAGATTTCTCTTGAACAGAGTCAGTGAGGGGCTCTGCCTCACATGGACTGGGATTCTGTTCCATAGTGTAGGGAGTCTCTGGGTGATGAGTCTGTCCCTCCAGCACGTCCTATTTATATCCGTGTTGAGGTTTAAGTCTCTTTCTCGTGGCTCTGGTGGATTTGGATTTTTGAGGTGGAGCATGTCCATTAATTCGGGTTGGACATGGCCTTGTATGTCAGGCACAGATCACCTCTGAGCAGACGGTATGCGACTGAATAGAGCTGGAGTTTCTTCAGTCGGGCAGCGTATGACATATGTTTGAGCCCCTTTATCCTTTTGGTGAGGAACTTTTGGGGTCTTTCCAACTGCTGCAGGTGTCAGGTAAGGTACATTCCGAATGGGGCGTTGTACTCAATCATTGGTCTGATAAGTGAAGAGTACAGGGGTACAATGACCTCTCCTGATCTGGATGTGAATCCCTTCATGATCAGGTGGGCAGTGTAGAAGGTCTTCCTAACCACTTTGGCAATGTGAGTGTCAAAAGAGAGGTTACTGTTAACTTAGGTCCCCAGGTCCCTGATAACGTCTTCCGTGTTTAATGGATTACCACCTATGTGGTAATTAGGGGTTACCTTGTTTTTCCCAAAGGGTATGACTATACATTTTTTGGCATTTAGCTTAAGGCCATGGTTCTGGCACCAGTTATCCATTTCTATGAGACCTCTCTGGAGGATGTCTGTGTCTGATGGAGTGTCAATTATGGTGCCCAGTTTGCAGTCATCTGCAAATTTTGTCAGCCACAATCCCCCTATGTTTGCCTGCACTTCAGAAAAATAAATGCCGAACAAGAGGGGGCCCAGGACTGAGCCCTGTGGCACACCGCTCATGACCGGCTTACAGTCTGACATGGCACCAGCAACTCTAACCCTGTGGGTTCTGTCCGTGAGCCAGTTTGCAACCCATCTTGTGACATAATGGGTTTACATCTAAGCTGGTGAGCTTTTCTATGATGCCCGAGTGGGGTATTGTGTCGAACGCTTTTGCTAGGTCAAGGTAGGCTGTGTGAACTGCCTTACCCTCATCAATGGCCTTAGTGACTGTTTCGAAAAAGTCGACCAAGTTCAAGAGGCAGAATCTGCCCTTGACAAAGCCAAACTGGGTAGGATCCAGTGTCTGTAGGTCCCCAATGTCTTTATTTATGAGTTCCATTATGATCCTCTCCATAGCTTTGCAGACCAGGCTCGTCAAGCTTATGGGGCGGTAATTTCCAGGGTCCGTAGAAGCACCGCCTTTGTGGAGTGGGACCACAGTTGCCGTACGCCATTCTTTGGGTACGTATCCTGTAGTAAGGCTAAGATTAAACAGCAGCCTTATGTGTGGGTTTAGTTCCTCATTGAGTTCATGTAGCACACATCCGGGGACACCGTCCGGTCCCATTGATGCTGTGTTTTTTGCTTTAGAGAGAGCAGCTCTCACCTGGGCATCTGAGATGTTTGGGAGGCTAGACTCTGGTGGGATAGATTTCTCCTTTTGGGGGGGGGGGGGATTTGCACTGAACCTGTCTGCCAGTATGTTGGCAATGTCTGTGGGTTCAGTGATTTTTTGTATCATTTTGGACTAATTCTGAGCATATCTGGGAGTTTCCACCCAGGTTTCTAACGTAGCTAAAGAAGGCCTTATTGATTGTCTTTTGTGTCATTAGCGATTTTTCTCTCAAAGTTGGCCTTGGATGATTTTGAGTGATCGTAGTTTTTTGCTAGTAGTGATCAGAGATGCCTTCCCTTTTAGGGATTTTGCTCTGTCATGTAGTAGCTTTCTCCTCTTGTAGAGTTTGGCAGTCCAAAAAGGCCTAATTGTCTTCCAAAAGAAATGGGCACTTGGAGTACTCCTGGTGAAGACAGAGAATACCACAGTTGTGTTACATAAGCAAGGGGGGGGGGCACTGTCTTAACCCCTTTGTCACCTCTAGGCATGGACCTTTGGGAAGAAGTAAACTTCCTGGGTCTGTACCCTAGTGGCACAGCACCTACCAGGAGAAACCAATCAATTAACAGATCACCTTAGAAGGAGCCTGTCAGGTCCTCGAGTGGAAGTATTTCTTGGCATAGCCGAAAAATAGGGAATGCTACAAACAGACCATTTTGCCACCAGAAAAAATGCTCATTTGAAAGTTTTGCTCCAGAAACAAAATGAAGTCATCCTGAAAGACTGATCCCTTTTCCTTTCCTTAAACAAAAACCAGGATATTGCTGAAAATAAGGGAAGAGGGCCAAGGGTAATTCTGATAGCCCCAGATTGGCAGAGATTGGTACCCTCTATTACTCAGTCTAGTCAACATGGAGCCATGGTAGCCGCTGTAGAGGGTGGACCTGCAAATGCTAAACAGTGGCACAGTAATGCACCCCAACCTGCACACACTCAAATTGACTGCTTGTATGAAACCTTGATCCCATGCAAGGGGGGCTGTCCTTGACAAGCAGTTCCTAGGCCCTCTAAAAGAGGCCAGGAGATTTAGCACTAGGAAGTCTTACTCCACCAGATGGGGAGATTCATTCTTTGGTGCAGACAGAATGGACGAAACCTTTGTCAAGCTCTGATCCCTTTCATCCTATCATACTTATCCAGCCTTTTTGTAAAAGGGCTATCCTACTCCTCTGTAAAAATCCATGCTTCAACTATTTTGGCCTGCCTGCCTGCCTTCTCAACCTCCTTTCTCTTCATATCCCCTCATGAAACAGTTTCTGAGAGGGGTTGTCCACATTAGGCCTCCCAGGAAATCTCCTGCTCTCCCTGGAGCCTCAGTTTCATTTTGGGTTAGCTCACCATTCCACCACTTGAACCAGCGGCTTCTGATGATACAAAATTCCTGACCTGGAAGACAGCCTTCCTACTAGCCATTACCTCAGCCAGAAGGATGTCAAGAGCTTCAGACACTTGTGTATGCGGAACCTTTCTTCATTTTCCACCCAGTGTGTCTCTCAGGACAACCCTTCCTTTATGCCCAAGGTGGTGACAGATCTTTTTAAACCAAACTATGCACTTACCTACATTCTTTCCTAAAGTAGCCTCCGTTCTTTGGATATGCATAGACAACTGCATCACTACTTGTATAGAAGAATTTCAGGAAATCAGACCAACTTTTTGTGGCCTTTGCCAGTAACTCTGAAGGGAGACTAGTTTTAAAACACTATTCAAAGGGATCTCCCACTGTATTATCCTTTTGCTACAGCCATCACAGTGACAAGCCTCTTGATGCTGTGAGAGCACATTACACTAGGGCTACTGCTACCTGTGTGGCCTTTCTTAAAAGTGTGGCCACCAAGGACATTTTGGAAGCAGCTTCTTCGTCCTCATTGCATACTTTCACCAAACATTACCATCTTCCTACCTTTTCCAAGTCCAGAGCAGGATTTGCCACTGCCATTTTGCAGGACATCCTTGCCTCTCAATTTTCCATCCACCCTCCTTTTCAGCTTTGGGAATCATCCCACAAGTCAGGACTGCAACAGTGAAACCTGAACATCGTACAGTTGTGTACACTTACCATAACTGTAGATGTTCAAGTGTATTAACTGTTGCAGTATTCCTTCCCTCCCTCCTTCCCCCTTTGGCCTATGGGATAAGCTTAGGACATGCACCTTTTCAGTCAAGGCAACCCCCTTCCTTCTACGTGCTTATTCTGGAGTACAGGGTCGCAGACTCCTGACCTCAGGGCCTCACTTGGGGGACTCCTGCTTGTTGGGACAATTAAGTACTGAGGTCATGGTGCTGGCCAACTCCCTTGATATCCAAATGTAGTGACATTGGATAGGGCATCCACTGGCTTCAAGAGAGGAGAATATTCTCTGGTAGTCTGGCTGGCCAAGGGCTTCCATGGTGGGAAATCCCACAAGTCAGGACTGAAACAGTGAATACGCTTGAACATCTACATTTATGGTAAGTGTATACAACTTTACTTTACTTCACCACCTTTTGGTGGTGAAACATTTCTTCATTTTGCAAATGAGTACCAAATAGTGACCCAGTGCACCTGGCAAAAAAAAAAAAAACATAAATTCAGTTATCAAAATTCTAAGGTTATTACCAAATTTTGCTTTCCACTTTTCCACTTAAGTTGTACAGATTTTACTCAGCTGTGGGCAGGAGGGTGCCAGCAGTGTACATCATATGTCCTAAGGGCCTGGAATCATGGATAAACTTACTAAGCTGTGCATAAATCCCTACGTCACTCGATGGGTTGCCAACTAGCTTACTGACAGAACCCACACTGTAAAAGTACCCAACTCCAATTCCAGCTCCAGACAGGTGACAAGTGGAGTACCTCGGGGTTCAGTCCTGGGACCACTCTTGTTTGGCATCTACTTCTCTGAAGTACAGGCCAACACTGAGGGACTCTGGCTCACAAAGTTCCCAGATGACTGCAAACTGGGAGCCATTATTGACTCCCAAAATGATGTGGATATTCTACAAAGGGGCCTTGCAGAAACAGATGCTTGGTGCCAGAGCTATGGGCTCAAGCTCAATGCCAAGAAGGGTATAGTTATCCCCTTTGGGAAAAAAACGTACCCATGAATTACCACATAGGTGGCAGTAAACTAAACACCGAAAGTGTGATGAGACTACAGGTGGACAGTGGTCTCACCTTCAATAACCACATCGCCACAACAGTCTGGAAATCCTATGTGGCACACCTCATTACTAAGGGCTTTTCAGCCAGAAAAAAAGGAGGTTATTGTCCCACTGTACTCGTCCCTTATTAGACCAGTCATAGAGTACAATGCCCTGTTTGGTATGTACCTCACAAGACATCTGCAACAACTGGAAAGGCAGCAGAAACACCTCACTAAAAGAATCACAGGCCTAAAGCAGATGCCATATGCTGACTGACAAAAAAAAAAACTCCAGTTATACTCTGTCGCATATAGTTTACTCAGAGGCGGTCTCTGCTTAACATACAAGGCCATGCCAAACCCAGAGCTGTTGGACATGCTACACTCAAAGAAATCCCAGTCCATCAGATCCACACTCTCCAGGGACCTAAACCTTGTCTTCACAATGAACAAAACATGCTGGAGGGATAGGTTCCTGACCCAGAGACTCCCCATACTCTGGAATAGACTACCCATACATGTCAAGCAGAGCGCCTCCTTGGCCCTCTTCAAAAGTAACCTTGACTGGTGGGAGATGGGAAATGTACCCTGGGGATCACATCAGTCGCCCTGCTAGACAGGGGTCCAGGGAAGTAAACATTGTGGGAAGAAATAGCCAGTGAATTGTTATGACTAGGCTTGTATAGGCCCTAGGGCTGATAGCCTAGTAGTTTCATAGTTTCATAGTATAGTACTAGGCTATCTGCCCTGGGGCATTTGTAAGCCTAGCCATAGTGATGTGGCTTTTGCCACCCCATGAAATGGTACAAAAATGTACAGAATAAATCTAGAATACTGTGCCTCTGTCTAGTAGTGACACAATGAAGGTCCCCTTATATAATAGAATTAGTTTACTGTGCCCCTGTCTAGCAGTGACACAGATGTGACCCCTGGGGTAAACTTACGATCTCCCATCCACTCATCAAGATTTCTCTTGAAGAGAGTCAGTGAGGGCTCTGCCTAACTGGGATCCTGTTCCAAAGCATGGGAAGCCTCTGGGTTATGAATCTATCCCTCCAGCATGTTCTATTCATACTTGTGCCAAGGTTTAAGTCTTTAGCTCGTGGTTCTGATGGATTTGGATTTTTGAGGTGGAGCATGTCCATCAGATCCTGATTGGACATGGCCTTATGCGTCAGGCAGAGATCACCTATGAGCAGGCGGCATGCTACTGAATAGAGCTGAAGTTTCTTTAGTCTGGCAGAATAAGACATATGTTGGCGACCCTTGATCCTTTTGGTGAGGTACTTTTGTGGTCTTTCCAGCTGTTGCAAATGCCGGGTGAGGTACATACCAAATGGGGCATTGTACTCAATCATGGGTCTGATGAGGGAGGAATATAGGGGTACAATGACATCCTTGGATCTGGATGTGAATCCCTTCATGATGAGGTGTGCAAGGTAGAATGTTTTTCTAACCACTTTGGCAACGTGGGTGTCAAATGAGAGGTCGCTGTCTACTTGGGTTCCTAGGTCTCTGATGACTTTTTCCGTACTCAGTGGGTTGCTGTCTATGTGATAATTTGTGGGTACTTTGTTTTTCCAAAAGGGATGACTATACATTTTTGGCATTTAGTTTAAGGCCGTGACTACGGCACCAGTTGTCCGCTTCAGTGAAGTCTTTGTAGGATGTGTGTGTCTGCTGGTCTATCGACTATGGCACCTAGTTTGCAGTCATTTTGTCAGCCACAGCCTCCCATGTTTGCTTTAACATCTGAGAAATAAATGCCGAACAAGAGGGGTCCCAGGACAGATCCCTGTGGGACACCACTTGTGACTGGCTTAGAGTCTGACATTGCTCCAGCGATTTTAACTTTATGGGTTCTGTCCTTTAGCCAGTTTGCAACCCATCTAGTGACATAAGGGTTTACTTTTAAGCTGTTTAGCTTATCTATAATGCCTGAGTGGGGTATTGTGTCGAAGGCCTTAGCCAAGTCCAGGTATGCTGTATGGACTGCTTTGCCCTCAGCAATGGCTCTAGTGACTGTTTCGAAAAAGTCAACCAGGTTCAAAAGGCAGGATCTGCCCTTTACAAAGCCGAACTGGGTGGGGTCAAGTGTCTGTAGGTCCCCTATGTCTCTGTTTATGAGTTTCATAATGATTCTTTCCATAGCTTTGCAGACCAGGCTAGTTAAGCTTATGGGGCAGTAGTTTCCAGGGTCTATAGAGGCACCCCTTGTGGAGTGGGACCACTGTTGCTGTACGCCAGTGTTCAGGTACATATCCGTAAGGCTAAGGTAAAATAGCATTTTTATGTGTGGGTGTAGCCCCTCTTGGGGATACCGACAGGTCCCATTGATGCTGTGTTTTTTGCTTTGTTTAGGGCGGTTCTCACTTGGACATCTGAGATGACAGGGAGATTACATTCAGCTGGGATAAGTATTTCTTCTTTTGGGGGTGAAGGAGGAATTTGCACTGAACCTGTCAGCCAGAATGTTAACAATATCTGTGGGTTCAGTGTATTTTGTTGTTGTGAACCAACTCTGAGAATATCTGAGGGTTTCCGCCCAGGTTTCTAACATAGCTGAAGGCAGCTTTGTGGTTATCTTTAGTGTCCTTAGCGATTTTTCTCTCAAAGTTTGCCTTGGATGTTTTTATGAGAGAACGTAGTTTTCTGCTAATGTTGATCAGAGATGTCTTCCCTTCATGGGATTTCGCCTGACGCAGTAGCTTCCTTCTTTTGTTATACAATTTGTTTATGGCTGAGGTCCACTAGACAGGACGCTTACATCTGGTGGAGAGGGACTTGGATTTGTTTGGGATTGCATGATCCATGCATTCTTGGAGATGTCCATAGAAAGCATATGTGAAGGATTCGGCATTGTGGGATGTGGTATCCACTGGCACAGTGGGCTTAAAGGATACCATCTCAGTCTTAAGAAGAGTGAAGTCTGCTTTTGAGAAGTTTTTCACTGTGGTCTTTTGTGCTGGGGGTGGAGGTGGGATATGTATATCCAGGGTGATTAGCTTGTGGTCAGATCTCACTAGTGGGGGGCATACTTCCAGTGTGGAGCATTTTGTCCCCATGTTTGTGATGATCAGGTCTAGTATATTATCTCCCCTAGTGGGAGAGGTGACTAGTTGTTCCAGTGCATTTGAATTTATGAATTCCAGGAACCTTTGGGCTAGGGTATTAGGGCTAGAATAATGTACCCAATCTATGTTTGGGTAGTTGAAGTCTCCCAGTATGATGGTATTTTGTGATACATTCATATCCTCCAATGTCTTCAGGAAGGTTGAGTGGGGTTCTTGAGATTGGGAGGGTGGTCTGTAACATGCTACCAGTTGTATAGCAGTTTTGCCTATGGTTAGTTGCACCTGTATGGTCTCTGATGCTTCATGTGTTGCTACTAACCTGGAGGTGTGGGTGTCCTTTATGAATATGGACACTCCCCTCCTTGTGGTTTTTGGGGCCGAAAAGCATGATACGAGGTATAGCCTGGTAGCGCTGGGGTGTTCTCAGGAGCCTTGAACCAGGTTTCAGTTACTGCAGACGTCGATGTTGTGTTCAGCCACTAGACAGAACCTATGAACCTAGGAATCGGTGTACACCTTAGCTATATCATGTGTACTTACATTCAGGGTCAAGGCTAAATTTTGAAAGTCCTGGATAATTGTTGTGCTTCCCATGTTGAGACCTAAATGTGTGAAGTCAGAGGTCAAATTCTTTCTTTGCACTTCTGTCAAAAGCCCATGAGAAAGCAATATAGCCTTTCAGTTCAAGACCATACTTAAAGACCATAGCACTATCATCTTCCAGCTGTCCTTCACTAGTGCAATGTAGTAGGAAATCTATTCGGGTAACTCAGTGGGATTGGTAGTTGTCGGCCCGCCAGAAAGATTTGATACAGCATCCTACAAATGAGTGTTCCTTGAAGTAGAAATACATAGACTTGGCACCAGTGCTCTGCAGTGGCTTCTCTACTTTGCACATTCTTCTGTTAGGTAACTAAAGGTTGAGTTTTGTATTCTTAAACCAGTGCTAATAAATGTAGGTGCCTTACAGATATCTGTGCTAAACCCATTACCTTTTATTTTTTATCAGTACAGTCATGTACTACTGGCACAACCTGAGTATGTGTTTTTGTTATACTTTAGCAAACCACCTGGCCAGTATTTATGCCACAGTTATCAAAGCCGCACTCACATTGGAGATAACACACACACTTTTACTCTTTCCTTTGTTGCACCAATTTTTCTTCTGGCCTTGAGCTGGCATTTGTTACACAAGAATAAAGCACAGTTTGTTCCTCCTTAGAGCACTGTTGCAGTATCACAAAACTAATGGGTTGGCTTGCCGAGGTAATCTGACGTCCAGCCAGTGTACCAAAGCCAAAACCCTTTTATATACTCCTACATCCAGCATATACAACCTCAGGCGGTGAGCATAGAAGTGCATAAGCGGATGTAGGAGCAGAAGATCCTCAGACTGTTAACTCCAGTCCAAATGCAGAATCATGTCTCCTGTCTGTTTTCCATGTCGTTGGCTGCTGCCATTCCCTACATGTATTCATATAAGTGTCCCATTGGGAAATCTTCTTTTTTCTTAATTTTCAAAAACAATTTGTTAATGTTAGCTAAAAGAGGGAAGTGTGACTGAGTTAGGCAAATACCTTATAAAGACCTCTACTCCTGCTGTTTATTCTGTTTAGTGGCTGAACACAACTACAGAACCTAAAAGATCTGTCAATTGTTTGTTCCTAAAACCTTCCATACATTGCATTCTTTTAAACTCTGAGACCCAACATTTGAAGCACCTTCTGCAAACCACAATGCCAGAACCCTCTGCCTCTCATATCCTGTTCACACCTAAGAAGTTAAAAAAAGCAAGGCTTGAACCACCTTCTGCCCAGTCTGATTTAGACTCTGTCATTGAGATGCTGCAGGAATCTGGAATCTGTGTTGTATCTGACTCAGACACCCACCACCTCAATGCCACTAGAAGCTGGTATGGTGTGTGACAGTTGCAGGTCCTCTGGGAAGGCTCATACTGAAGTGGTTGTGAAGCAGGAATCGAGGGTAATTATTTTGGAGGGACCAGAGGGCATTCCTTAAATCCTTGTTAGGGAAGGGGTGCCTGGCACTTCAGTAGAGGTCCATCAGTGTTCCGACCCACCATGCTTCATGTAAAAAAAAGAAACCAAAACCCAAACTTGTTCCTACTCCAGCATCTCAAAAAAGGAATGGGTTGAATTCTCAGTGTATATACCAAGTCATTTTTGTCTTTGAAACCCCCTTCATTCCTTTTTACGCCTTCCTACAACTTGCCAACATTACTGTCCTAGGGCTGCCCCTGCCTATGGCAGTACAAGTAGGAGACGGTGCAGAGGAGATGTGACTGTGGCTATCCAAGCCAGTGATGATGGATCTTGGCCATGGTAAGGGAAACATGCGAGCTGGTAAAGTGGCATAGCAATCCCTCTTGTGATGTGGGCACCCACATCACCATCAAAGGGGGAGGGGTTAGTGCCGTCATGAAAAGTTCTTTGAAGGGGTCCAAGTAAGAGCACCAAACTCTGATGTGTACTTAAATGATGGCTCCAGATTGCTCTTACCCTGGTAGACACAAAGGGATTCCCTCATTCTGTAGGAAGTAGTTTGGTTGTTGGCGGGTGGGATGGGGCTGACGTGTGGATGACTTTTTCCCCTGAACAAAAACAAAAGGTATATTAAAAGAAGCTCTTTCAGGAAAAGGCAAAGCATGATAAAGTAGACCAGCAATATTTGGAACAGATGGATAGTATACAACTCCACAAAACTTTTGTAGTACATTGCAGATGAGAGGTACAGGTAAACAACCTGCACTTTGGAAATCTGCACCATCTGCAGGCCATTGTGTTAGTTTACAAGGACATTTGGTAATGATTAAATTCCTGAGTGTGACCTGAGTTTAAGTAATGGATTAGACACTGGAAGAGCTTGGCACAAGATGGTGGGAGTGTACTGTTTAAGCTAGCTCTCCTGTCTGGGGGGGGGGTTGAAGATCCCAGTTAGCTAACCTCTTTTGCAACCAGTGACCATCGGATCAAGAGGTGAGCTTCACGATCCCCAGATGGTGATGGTAGCCCTTTTGGTGTGTGTATATGGGAACATTGCATGTCAGGTGGTGGTAATGGGACACTTGTATAGTGATATGGGTGCCCACATCAGCTACCGGAGGCATATTTAGGCCAAATACCTCATATGGCTGCCTTGTGTGACGGTTGTATCATGGATTCCACTCACCCAGGTGGTAAGATATAAATGGATAGCGGCACTGAATTATTGTACATTTGACATAGGGACCAGTTAAAAAAAAAAAAAAAAAAAAAAGAGCTGTGGCAATCTAGACTACACTAGGTCAAGATGTGAGCTTTATCTGATAGGTACTTACACGGACTGAGATACATAAGTGGAAGTATTCTTAAGGTGGAAACGTGAATACATAACATCTGACAGCCTGATCCTCAAATATCAGTCTGTCATCCAGAATTATCCCATGATTGTACATGTAACACAGACTCCAGCTTGTTCCTGCCAGACAGTTTGGGCTTAAATGCTGGAGCATCAGGATCCTATAGTGTGGCATGCATTACCATGGCAGCCATCTTGAAGGTTTTTCATTTAAGCTGGAATGCAGATTGTCCTCAAAGGAATTTGAGTGGTGTAGAATTCTGAACAAAAGAGAAGAATTGTACCCTTGTGTGTAATCACCATAACAGTGGTAAAGGAAAATGCCTTTTTCAATTAAGCTATACTAACGGCAATGTATACACACACAATAGAACAAGACTCAAGATAGAACCCTGTGATATGCTGTAGACCGATAAGGGTACAAAGCTAATGAACTGACTACAGAAACTTCTCTGGTTATTCAGAAGGATAGGAAGCAAACTACCAAAGTCCACAGCTGAGATACCACCATAATGATTTAATCTTTTAAGAAGATTGTGTGGTCTGCCATATGTAAGGCCAGTAATAAGTCAAGAACGACAAGAACTTTGTGCCACAGTGTTCAGCTCACACTATTGGGTGTCCATTGCAAGCCCTAGTGACAGCCATGTCACTTGTCAGGTCAAAAATCCAGAAATATTTTCTCTGATAAGATCCTAGCTGCAGTTAGACTTTCTCTAGAACCTTGCCAACAAAGCCAAAGGTTTGAGACTGAGTAATTTTGTTGATCTTTAGTGTCTGAACCTGTATTTTTAAGAATAGAGCTAAACAGTTAATCCGGTAGTATCAAGGGAAATAAAACTCTACCTGTATGGATGAAACTATGATCTGCTATGGGTGAGTGACCACATCTAAACAGGAAGTGCCTAGACTGGCTGGGCGCTGGTCAAATCTCCATGTGGTCTGATACATGCTGGAAACCAAAGAAATTAAATTTGAGTGGACTTTCTGTGAAAGTGTCCCGTGTCCAGCAGAGAAACATTCTAGTTAGCCACTATATAATCAAGGGGAGTGTACATTTGATTTGATTGAGGCCATTTTTTGAGGGGTCTGTTCATATTTATTGTAGTAAAGTTTTGGTTCGCACAGCTTAATTGGCTGCTGCATCTCCCAAAAGAAATGCATACATTTCTTGGTTCCCTGGCTCTCTGGCACTGAGGGATAGAGCCCTAACTGCAACGCAATGAACAGAGTTTGATTAGCAGCTGTTTTATTGTAAGAGCCAGGCAGGGAGGAAGGAGTGAAGTACCATGTCCTCTTATCTTTTCATGGTGGGTGGAGAGAGTTGTGCACACACCTGGACATATGGTTGGTGTTATTTCTCTGGTAGTACCAGGAAGGCACCCCTTGTGATTTGTGGGGGGAGAATGTCCCTTGTAGAATTGAGGTAGCATCCTTTGCAGTCAGCTTAGTACATGTCCGTTCTTGGTTCTTAGAGTGCATGCAGGGGTGGGACCATAAGCAGAAAACCTTAAACAACTGATTTGCTGTCTGATTGTTGACCTTTCCCACTCGACTGTCATTCATTGATGGGGAATGAATAGGGCCAGTCAATCAGGAGAGAGCTGATCAACAGTTGTCAAAAAGCCTCAAAAGAAATTTCTTTCCGGTGATTTCTGTATGTTGGATGGTATGCAGTAATCAACAGTACTCTTTAAGCTACAAAAACCAAGAGGGTAGGCTCCACAAGTGTATCCAATGTGGTAGACTTCAAAAGTAAAAGCAGTAATTCAAGAAGTAAGTTAATAAGGATAAACCTCTTGTGTAACAATCCGCATGAAACCACGTAAAATCCAAGAATTATTCTTGGATTTTATGTGATTTCATGCGGATTGTTACACAAGAGGTTTATCCTTATTAACTTACTTCTTGAATTACTGCTTTTACTTTTGAAGTCTACCACCTTGGATACACTTGTGGAGCCTACCCTCTTGGTTTTTGTTGTTTCATGCTACGTACTTGGTAACTTTAGTACTCTTTAAGCTGACTGCATTGCCACCTGCATTCAAGTCTTCTCCCATCTCATGTCATGATAGTGTCTGAAGTCATACCACAGCTTGCATGGAACAAAGTACCATGGAATTAGGAGCTTCATTATGGAGGTTATCCTGAGCTTTTTAACAAGCTTGTCTGGACCATCTCCACTAAGTAATGGTACAGGGAAGAACATGAGAGTTGGGATAGCCTGACTAAAGTTTCTGTATTGGCAATGAGACTAATCAAGCAATGTTCCAAGCAAGTGTTTGGCTTTACCACCAACTTACACAAAGTCCTGAGTGTGTCAGTGTTGAGAAGTGACAGAGATAACAATATGAGCATCTTTTCATGACAGAAAGGTGTTCTTTTGCAAGATCCACAGATTCCATATCTGCCCTGATTTTTTGAAATCTTACACCACCAACCAGTTTAAGCTGATCATCACCAGATTAAAAAGTTTACCTTCCTGGTCTTAGGTGGCCTAGATGCCTTTTGACACGCTTAAGCATTACTGCCATCCACCCTTCCTGCGTAGTAAAGTTTAAGCTCTTAGGATGTTTTCATAGCTTCTAGAACTCTGCAACAATTTTGTCGTGTTAAAAAAAAATCCTTCCATTCCATTTTTGTTTAGTTGCAGTCACTTGTCTGTACAGCCTTTAAAATTGAAAGGCTGTTTAGGAAAAAAAAATGTTGGTAGAGAGCTCTTGAGCAGCTTAGTATCACCACCTCTGCTTCACATTGCTGGAGTATTGTTTAATGTGTATAGCGGGTTCAGGCACCTAAGCAGTGAGACATTTCTCTGTGGTACATTTCTCTGTGGTACATTTGACTGGGGACACATGGCTGAAGTGACAGTCAGTGCAGAAAAATATGGCTGTTTGCATATTCCCTGTGGGCAATGAGAAGCACATACTGCCATGCTCACAGCTTTAATAACCTAATGCATGGAGGCAGAAGAAGTAGAGTGTTGTGCTCACTGTACAATACATACTTATGTAACTAGAGCATGCAGAAGTGTGCTACAGCATGGAGGAAATACTGCAGGCTACTGTAGTCACATTTATGCTCCAGTATGTGTTTTAGGTAATGTTCCCTAGAGAATGTAAAGGGGGTAATGGTCCACACACACCCGATTATAAAGGTACTGCCCAGTGTGCACTGCATTTGTACTGACACTGACATGCCCTCTGGCCAGCCTGTTGCTGATGCCTGCCATACTGCCTGCTGTCTCATGTCCCCTTGGGGACCATGGACATTGTTTTCCCCCTGTGACTGGTTCTTGAAGTTGTAGACATGGCAACACATTCTTCTCTTTGCCCACAGGGAATTTGCAAATAGCCATATTTCTCTGCAGCTAACTGTCACTTCAGCCATGTGTCCCCAGTCAAATGTACTACAGGGAAATGTCTTGCTGCCTAGGCACCTGAACCCGTGTATACCAACCCTAGCCTTGATTTCAAGTTATTGAGATTTTTTGGTGGGTGGGGGGGATCTTAAACATTGAGTTTTAAAATACTTTTTAACTTTGAAAATGGGCAGGTATCTTATGCATAAAAATTGCATACATATTTCATAGGTCTTAATATTTGTCCAGATGTCTGTAGAATCAATATCTAGTTGGAGTGACTGAGCTTTTTTTCGAGATGTTACACATTTCAACAAGTTGTTCAAAGTGTTAAGTAGCTCATTTTAATAATTGTCATATTGCATTGTTTCACAGGGTACCAGCCGTCCTTCACACTATCAAGTTTTGTGGGATGACAATTGTTTTACTGCAGATGAGCTACAACTGCTGACCTATCAGCTGTGTCACACTTACGTGAGGTGCACTCGCTCAGTTTCTATCCCTGCTCCTGCATACTATGCTAGACTTGTAGCCTTTAGAGCACGTTATCATCTTGTTGACAAAGATCATGACAGGTATGTTGTCATTTCCTGAGTGGGTTGTTGCTTATTCACCCTTTTTATATTGCTGATTTATTCATTTGAGTTGTGGGGAGGTCAGCTTGTACTTTCAAACAATGTATGTATGTCTGGAACCAGTTCTGAATGATACCATTCTATCACAGGATGCAGTCCCATTCGTTCACACTGCAAACACACTTAGGAGCAATTTGAACAGTTTACCTGTCTGTGTATCTTCAGGAGAAAACCAGAACCCCCAGCAAGGACTCAGGAGTACAGGAAAATCATGCATGTTTGTACAGGAAGCACAACAACTGGGAAACCAAGCCAAAGGTCCCTGTGCTGTAAGGCAGTAGCACTAACTGCTTCACCAAAAAATCATTGGTAGCCTCACCCTGACTTCACAGTGATAGCTGAACAAGAAACAAAGGTTATTTCATAGGTGTGTTCCAGTGCTGTAGGTTGTAAAAAGAGGATTAAACAATGAGATGTTATGTGATCCTATCTCGCCTACATTCTGTACTGATGGGCTCGGAGCCGATCCCTCGGCTCCGACTCAGCACGCTATGCTATAGAGCGAAGCCTCTTATTGGCTGAGCTATTTCTTATCCCAGGATGCACCACCATTAATCCCCCAGATCTCGTTTGCCACTTACAAGCTAGGACGTGGTCTCAAACTTGGCTGAGCTAAGTACTGTTTTCTTCAAAGTTTCCTGTCAGGAATTTTGATATTCTTACCCCAAAAGCTGTTTTAACAGCTATTGTTGTACGAGTGTGTTTTGCTAACATTTGTTGAGAAAAATTGTGTTTTGGTTTAAGGGAAAGGTTTCCCGTTTAAGTTAGAGGGGCCTTCCCCTATTCTTTATCTACTGTCTTTTGTTTTTTTTCAGGAGGTCAAGTACCTGCTTAAGTTAGAGGGTCTTGGCCCTCCTTTTCAGTATTTTGTCCGGATATTGTGTATTGTCTCGTTTAAAAACAAAAAAACAAAAACAAACTTGGTTTAAAGTTTTCCTTGTGGTAAAATCTCATCACTGAACAGCTACTTTAACTTGTTTTTTTAGTGCCTGTTAGTCAGTATGTCTAAGGAACATAGACCCTCTGGGTTTAAAAAGTGTGCGAGGTGTGGTTACAAAATGTCTATAACTGATGACCACTCCTCGTGCGTATATTGTTTAGGCGCCAAGCACCTACAGGAGTCCTGTAGCGTGTGTCATGCCTTTTCTTCTAGAGTCCTCCAAGAGAGGAAGAATAAATTAATATTAAAAGGGCTGATTAAACCCTCCTTCGAGGAGGCCTTATCTTCCTCTTCCTCTCCTACCAAGAAGAAAAAAGCGTCGACTCCGACCAGTCTGTCGGAACCGACTGCCAAGAAACCTAGGCAGGCTTTTCCATCGGCTCCACGGACTTCGGAGCCGAGGGCGGAACGGTCTGCCTCGATGCCTTCAGTCTCGACTCCTCTGGTTTCGGAGCCGAGGACTAGGGCATCAAGAGGCGGGTCACCTTCATCGGCTCCACTGATTTTGGAGCCGATGAGGGTTGCCGGCTCAGACTCTTCCCCTTCGGCGCCGAAGCCCTCCTCGGCACCGAGGGAAATTGTTTTGAGGTCTCTCTCGGAACCGATAGTAGTTGAATCCATTTGGAGCCGGTCCCCTAGTCCTATGGAGCCGATGGAGAAGTCGGTTCAGACTCGATCGGTGTCATCTAGATCCTCCATGATGTCCGATTCGGACATCGACAGGGTGCTCCTAAGACTTTTCCAGTCTCCGGTGTTCCAAAAGTTAGTTTCGGCTCCAGCCCATTCGGCTTCGGAGCCGATGGTCCACCCTGTTGTTATGGTTCCTCCTCCAACAGCCTCGGCACCGTTGGAGCCAGTGCTGGTGGAGCCGATGGAGGTTTTCGGGTCGGGCCTGACCCTTACTCCAACCCCGGCTCTCGAGTCGGAGTTCGGTACGCGGACCTCCTCTGTCGGCCCCGGGGGGGACGCTTCGGGACTGATGTTTTCGGTCCCAAGCCTTCCTCTCGGTGCATCGGCTGCAGGGGTACCGTCTACCGTTGTGGCCACGGAGGTGGGACCTTCCCAGGATTCTGGTGGTCCCGCCTTCAGGGCCATGAAGAGTGCGTTAGCCAAATCTTCTTTGGCTACCTCCACGGTCTCCCCAGCACCTTCCCTGCATACGGAGACTGGGTCTTTGGCAGTCCCCCTGTCCTTAGACATCGGAGCCCCGGGGCCTGAGGTTACCCCCACTGGGGGTTCCCCCCCTCCTGGAGGTCCCTCTGAAGCTTCTTCGGAGGAACCCCCCAGGAAAAGATCATGCAAGAGGAAGCATGTTGACTCCCCCGATGAGTCTCTCACATCAGACACTGAACTTGATGATGCAGAGGGGTCCCCTAAGTCGTCCTCAGATGATGTCTCCTTTGCAGACATCCTGGAAGCCCTTAAACAACGAGGCGGCTGGCAATCCAAACCCCCTTCTGCTGACGAGTCGGTGTTCCTTAAGGCCTTCGGGGCTCAGCCCTCCGCCTCCTGGGTGTCTCCGCCCTTCGACGAGCTCCTAGATTTGATCTGTCGAAGGGCGTGGGAACACCCAGACTCTGTGGAACTGGTGCCTGCTCGTCCAAATAAGTTCCTGTCAGCACCCCCAGAAAAGGAGTTTTTGATGAAAGGTGTGGCTGTAGATGCCTTGGTGGTGGCATCTGCTACCCAGCAAGATGTAGCAGAGGCTTCGACGTCCATCCATCCTCCTAATAAGGAGTCTAGGAGCATGGATCGGTACGATAAGCGCACCCTAAGTTCAGCGGCCTTTACTTTAAGGTCCCTGAACTATCTAACGCACTTTACCAGATTTCAGAGGGATCTGATTAAGGAACTTTCAGATACCCTCTTGGGTAACCTGCCTGAGCAGCTGGCCCAGACGGTTGGCTCTCAGTTGGCTACGCTGTCATCCATATCATACTCGTCCATGAGGCTCATTTCTTATGCGGCCGAAGGGGCGAGTAGAGCGGGTACAGGCATTGCTCTACGGAGGCAAGCCTGGCTCCGCCTGTGTCATTTTGCGGAGGCCTTTAAGTCTTCCTTTGCTGACGCCCCCTTTGATGGGTCCTCTTTGTTTGGACCCAAGGTAAAGGACACATTGACCCGCTGCGAGCAAGAAGGTAAGACTTTGACTGCTGTAGGGGCACGATTTTCCACTCCCTTTCGGCCTTACCCCAAGGCTAAAAGAGGAGGGAAAATGTGGTTCCATAGATCTCAGAAGTCTTATCCCTCACAGCAGGACGATCCCCCTTCTAGAGGCAGAGGAGGGAGAAATTCTTCTGGAAGACGCCGTCCCAGAGGCGGCAGAGGCCCCCACAACACTGGAGACCGCGAGTCCTTTCGTGGCTCTTCAGCCTTTCACAGTCCCTGAGGGATTGCCCGACTGTGCAGCTCCGGAGCCAGTCGGGGGTCGTTTTTCGAGGCACCTAAAAGCCTGGGAAGGTATCACTCAGGACCGATGGGTGCTTCGAATTATCGCCGGAGGTTACGCCATCCCCTTTTCTCACTCCCCACCTCAGTCCAAAAAAATCCCGGACCCGCCACCCAGTCAACGGGAAATTGCAGCCTCAGAAGTTTCAAAGCTGCTTCAAAAAGGAGTCATCCAACCGGTCCCCGCAGACCAGATCGGATTAGGGACTTAAGATTCATTTTGGTGCCAAAAAAGACCGGGGACTTGAGGCCCATTTTGGATCTCAGCATTCTAAACAGTTCAGTCAAAAAGTCCAAGTTCCGAATGGTCACCCTACAATCCATTCTCCCACTGCTGGAGAAAGGAGTTTGGATGTGCTCCATAGATCTCAAGGACGCTTATTACCATATCATGGTACATCAAGCGTCCAGGAGACATCTGCGCTTCAGCCTAGGAGACAATTTTCAGTTTTGCGCGCTGCCCTTTGGTCTCACCACAGCCCCCAGGGTGTTACCAAATGTTTGGCGGTCGTGACTGCTCACCTGAGAAGTCTAGGATTCCAGGTGTTTCCGTATCTAGATGACTGGCTCCTAACTGCCACCTCCAAGCATCTACTATTGCGGAGCCTACAAGCCACGATATCACTGGGCACTTCCCTTGGAATCACCTTCAATTGGCCAAAGCCTATGTTGCTGCCATTTCAACGCATAAGATTCATCGGAGTAGAGAGAGACTCAAACTGAATGCGGGTCTATCTACCTACGGAAAGGATACAAACCATACAGGCTCAAGTTCGAGCCTTACTTCCCAGATCCAAAGCCCCAGCCAGAATGGTCCTGCAACTATTGGGATCTGTCCGCCACGGTTCTTCTAGTTCCCCTAGCAAGGTTGCACATGAGAATTCTCCAGTGGCTTCTTTCAACTCAGTGGTCCTTTCAGGATCTTCCCTCTCAGTCACCTCATATGGATCACGGAAACCTGCAAACGGGACCTTCGCTGGTGGCTGGTGCCCTCCAATCTGGATCAGGGACGACCCTTTGTTCCACCTCCTCCTGTGGCCACTTTGACTACGGACGCCTCCCAGATGGGGTGGGGGGGGCATTCCCTGGGCAGGTCAGTCCAAGGCAAATGGCATTCGGAAGAGACCCTACTTCATATCAACATCTTAGAAATGAGGGCGGTGCTTCTGTCCCTACAAGCCCTTCACGATTACCTCCCTCAGGGCGTAATTGCTGTTCACTCCGACAACATGTCAGTTGTCTGGTACCTGAACAAGCAGGGAGGGACCAGATCCTACCCCCTTTGCAGAGAGGCCATGAGAGTTTGGGAATGGGCAGTGTCGACCAAACGTTTTCTAGTGGCGACTCATATCCCTGGCAAGTCCAATGTGATAGCCGACAGACTGAGCAGAACTATCCTCTCTCCACACGAGTGGTCTCTGAACATTACGGTTGCAAATCAGATTTTCAGCAAATGGGGAATTCCTTGTTGCGACCTCTTCGCAACCCCGCTGAATGCGAAGTGCAAAAAGTTCTTCTCCCTCACCCCGGCTCCGGGGGAGAGCCCTATGGACGCACTAGCCCATCCGTGGCCCACCGGCTTGCTATATGCTTTTCCCCCAGTTCCCCTCCTTCCCAGAGTGATCCAAAAGGCATCTCACTTGGGGAGCAAAATGATCTTAGTTGCTCCTTACTGGCCTCGTCAGGTATGGTTCCCCTATCTTCGGAAATATGCACTGGAAGGTCCATGGTTCCTGGATCAGATCCCAGACCTATTGGTTCATCAGTCGGGACTACTCCACCAGTCCCTGCACACCTTGAAATTGATGGCTTGGCTCCTCCTTTTCCGACTATAGTCAGGAATCATACCTTAGACCCGGAAGTTGTACACATCTTATCTTTGGCCCACAAGTCTGCTACTAAGAAATTGTATTCTAGCAAATGGAAGAGATTTGCTATTTGGGCTCAACTCCGGGGTCTGGATCCCCATCACTATTCCCGTATCAGAAGTCCTGAAATTTCTAACTTCCCTTTTCAATCAAGGCTCTTCAGTCTCAACCATCAAGGTTCAATTGGCAGCTATCTCCAATTTTCACGAGTCTATAAACCCACCTTTAATGAGCAACAGATTGTGTAAGACCTTCATGAAAGGTGCTGCGCTTTTACGACCTCCAATTTCTCATCCTGCTCCTCCATGGGATCTCGATGTGGTGTTACGTGCCTTAACTTCCTCCCCCTTCGAACCGGCAGCAACATGTGATTTAAAATTTCTATCGTGGAAAACTGCCTTTCTGGTTGCGATTACTTCTGCCAGAAGGGTTTCAGAGCTTCAAGCTTTGTCTGTAAAACCTCCGTACTTGGTTTTTCACAAAGATAGAGTATCTCTCAGGCCAAATTCATCCTTTGTCCCTAAGGTTTGTTCCAGTTTTTGCCTACAACAGTCATGAGAACTTCCAGTCTTCTTTCCAAAGTACTCAAAGCGGAATACATATTCCATACATTAGATGTCCACAGGCAATTGCGTTTTTATTTAGATAGGACCAAACAAACAAGGAAAACGGATCAATTGTTTGTATCCTTTTCGGATAATAAATTGGGCAAAGCCGTCACAAAGGTCACTATTGCCAAATGGAT
This sequence comes from Protopterus annectens, assembly GCF_019279795.1. Lineage (NCBI taxonomy): Eukaryota > Metazoa > Chordata > Ceratodontiformes > Protopteridae > Protopterus > Protopterus annectens. Next base: position 993,738,535 of record NC_056727.1, on the reverse strand, counting down.
CAGGGACTGTATTACTCAAGCTTATTCCTCTTCTAATAAAGAGCTTACGACCTCTGTCAAAGCTCATTCTACAAGAGCTATGGCTACTTCAATAACATTCCATTCTAAGCTTGCCATTAGTGACATTTGTGCTGCGACTACGTGGTCCTCCCCGCACACTTTCATTTCTCACTACAAATTGGATGTGGCATCTAGGGGACGAGCTTCATTTGGTTCCACAGTGCTCAGGAGTGTTTTCCAGTGAGCCACCCAGGATTTAGGTGCTAGGGACGCTGTCCCATCAGTACAGAATGTAGGCGAGATAGGATCACATAACATCTTTTAGTTATGTACTTACCATAACTTTAGATGTTTGGGATCCATCAAGCCTACATTCCCAATAACCCACCCTCCTTCCCCCTTCCTTGGAGATCAGAGGATATCAGAAGGTCCGAATCCTGTTGTTTCATCTTGAAACATCTGGCAATGTTATATAAACAAGTTGTGTATGTGTGCATGAATGCGGACAAACAAGATCTGGGGGATTAGTGGTGGTGCATCCTGGGATAAGAAATAGCTCAGCCAATAAGAGGCTTCGCTCTATAGCATAGCGTGCTGAGTCGGAGCCGAGGGATCGGCTCCGAGCCCATCAGTACAGAATGTAGGCGAGATGGATCCCAAACATCTAAAGTTATGGTAAGTACATAACTAAAAGTTTGTTTAGCTGTCATCTTGCCAGCAAAATTATATTGCCACCACTCCTTACATTAGTCTGAGTTACCCAAGACTAAATGAGAGGTGCTAGGTTGCTCATGGAGGAGGGGGGTAATTGAATCAAATGCGTTGCTAAGGTGAGGTGAAGTGGGAACTGCCTTGGGTGCAAGCTGTTAGGAAATTGTGATCAAGAGATGCCAATGGATTGGTGGTGCATTGTGATAAAGCATTTATGGACTGCAGGACTCGTGCATCACTTTGTGTGTGGTTTAAGTTGTGCAGTCCATCTACTTGCTGCAAAAGTATCAAGTGGGTTGCTGTAATTTTAAAAAACAAAAATGTCCTGCTTCAGGACTAATTATTCTAACATGCAGTTGGGGGGGGGGGGGTGACAGATTGAGGAATTGCTATGGGGTAGATAAATTCAGTCCAGAACCATAGTTTATGTGGTGAGTAAAGTTCCTTGATCATTGGTGTGTGCATTCATATCAGAATTGACAGGTTGGCAGTAAAGCAGTGGTGGAATATAATTTAATGTTTTAATTGGGTAACTGGGCTGAGCATATCTCTTTTTTTTTTTTCTAAGACCTGACCCTTGCAGTGTCCAGAATGTCTGTTATGATCGTTTCAATGTGTCACAATCACTGTTCAGTAAATTAAGAAGTTAAGAAAAGATTGCATGTGAAATGTAACATTAAGCATGTGCTGTACGTGCTACTACTGCACTGAGGAAAGCTGCAGTGAAACAAAGGTGTGGATCAGGACTGGTTGTACCATTTGCTTAAAAAAAATGACATGGTAATTAGGGAAATGCATAATAAATGTTAGAATTATGTGAACTATAGGAACAGCTGATATTTGTAGGTTAGCAAAGAACTGCTCATGTTCAGGAATATTGATTAGATAGTGAGGAAAGATTATTTCATTGTTTGACACTAAGTAGTGAAGGCTCCATTAATTTTTCTTATACCAGCCAAGTATTCTCTACTAATGTGCAGCCAGATAATTTTGCATGGAAGTATTACAGCACCTGATATGTACAGTTTACCTTGGCATTGTCTGTACAGAACTTTCCAGCTATTTCCCTATATTTCCTTTGATCTCTCATCATTTCACACACTACTTTACTGATGTAATTTCCATTCTTCTCAGCTGTCCAGATTTTCTGGTGATATTTTTGATCTGTTCCTCAAAATTTGTGGTTTTCTGGCAAATCATTGAGGAATGAAGTCATTAAATGACTTGTCATTTCAGTTTCAGACTTCATATCCTTCAGAAAAATGCATGCTAACGCACAACTTTTTATTCCAGCAAGTTTAAAAGCAGTATTTAAAATTTGTCCCTATTTTGGGCCTTTGTCTCTCTCCCCCCCCCCCATTATTTTTGGTTTTGTCCAGATTTCTTGGGTTAATAGGTTGAGAGCGATGGTCATTTCTGAGTCAGTTTAACCACTGCAAGCTCGCATACCTTTTAAATGATCCTGTATGAAATTAAATGATTTGGAAGTAGCATAAGACGGTTTGTCCCCAGCATGTTATATAGCTGTCATACGTCCTTTGTGGGCATGTGAAATGCGTCTTATGTCATGCCCATTCTGTCAGCAAATGTTTGCCACTTGCTTCACTGTATTTATTTCAGCCTGTAGGAGAAAGGTTGAGTTTTGCATCTTGTGCTTATCTGTATTTTTGGTGCATCAAATTCCTGCTGAAAGACACTGACATGTGGAAGGATAAAACCCTGACTCATCCTGGTTTGATTAGCAGCAGGGGGTCTGGAAGGACTGAGGGTGGGAATGAGTCTGTCAAGTCACCTCCACCCCATCCTTCCAATGTATCTGTGACTCTTGGATCTCATTATCTTTCTTAGGGACAGTCCGTTTCAGAGAGCCTCAAACCACACCTTACTCAAGGTACCAAAGACACTTCTGACTCTACAGCTCCTTCACCAAATGAAGAGCACAGATAGTGCAGGAGGAGCTACTCAGACTCCCATCTGTGTTTTTTTTTTCTCTAAGGACACTGAACTTGATGAGGGTAGGGTCACCCATATCTTCCCTGAAGGCACCTCATCTGGTTAATTAATGGAGCTGTTGAAACAGCGTTGGAATTGCCCAACTGATATCTTTTCCACTGAAGTGTACTTTGAGGCCTTTGGAGCAGACCCATCTACCTCTTTGGTGGATCCTCCTGCTGTGGCAAGCTTATTGACGTTTCCCAGAGGGCTTGGTAGGGTTGTAATGTGATGTAACCTATCCCACTCAAACCAGCTAAGGTGCTTGACCCTCCCAGGGATCACCCACACTGGAGCAAAAGACCACTTGTGGATTCTGTTATTGTGACAGCCACAAAGAAAGCTGTCGAGGAGAGTTCCACAGTTCATGCTTGGAAGTAGAAGTCTAGAGAGAGTGTTGTGGGAAGCATGTATATGCTTCGGTAACTTTTTACCTTTGATCATTAAATAACATCTCTCGTATCACCAAATTCCAGACGGAATTGTCCAATAAAATTGTACTGTCTTAGGAGACCTCATTCAACAGGGACAAGGAAATCCATGGAGTCACAGCTGACTACCATATTACAGTAATTCGTGCCATGAGGCTGGCTTCCAATGCAGCATATGAAGCATCTAGAGCAGCAGATATTGGCCTTGCACCAAGTCGTCATGCTTGGCTGCAGCTGTGATTTCTCCAAGAACTTTAAGGCATCCTTCCTTAATGGCCTTTATGATGAGTCCTCTCTTTTCGGACCCAAAATAAAAGATAATTTTTCGAGGAGTGAGCAAGGGGACAAGATTGGCAGCATGAAGGACTAAAGCTCCCATTTCCTGAGCAAAGGGTACAGGGTTGGAGTCTTTATCCACTTTCATTTGCCTGCTGTGCAAATTGGAGCAAGTCACTTAGCCAGCCACTGCTTTTGAGCAATTGAAAATTTGGGCCAGGCTCCTTAATGGTTTCCTGGACTGCAAGCCTAGTAAATACATATGAGCCCAAAACATTGTGTGTAGTAGGAGTTAATTTCTCTACCACTCAAAGACCTTTTTCCAGGAATCAGAAGGAATGGGGGAAGTGGCTCTGGTTCAGGAAGTCCCACCATTTTGCTAGTGACTCCTCTTTTGAAAGAGCCACCAGAGGCAGAGGTGGTCCACAAAATCAAGGGTTTAGAGGTCCCTTTACCAGAAAACCCTTTTACCGTTCCAGAAAGCTTGCAAGGTTTTCTCCTCGTAGAGGCAGTTGAGGATACTTGTCTGTTCACCTGGAAAAACTGTATGGCCCTTACAAAGGATTTGTAGATGAGAATAATATCTGGAGACTGCTTAATTCCATTCCATTTGGAACCATTCCCTTTCTACAAAGCCTTTCCTCGTTTTCTATCCTAACAGAAGGGCCACAGCCCAAGAAAATTTTCAGCTGCTAGTCATCCATGAGGTCCCACCAAAATACAGAGGATCTGGAATCTACTCAAGGTTCTTTTTATTTTTAAAAAACAAAAAAAGATCTTGGGCCTGTTTTGGACCTCAGCAGTCTGAATATCTGTAAAGATCTTCCATGAGGTGCCACCAGAACAGGGGATCTGGAGTCTACTCAAGGTTCTTTTTGCTCTCAGTAAAGAGCTAAGACCTTGCCCCATTTTGGACCTTGCAGTCTAAACATGTTTGTAAAGAAGACAAAGTTCTAGATGGTCATGGTGCAGTCCATTCTTACTGTTCTGAAGAAGGGAGATTGGATGTGGTCTCTAGACATTCAGGGTTCCTGTTATGTGGAAACTGCATGACAGTCCAGAAGGTAACTGCTTCTGGCTGGGGAGCGGTTATCTATTCAGCACCCAGCCATTCAGCCCCCCCCCCCAAGTGTTTACGAAATGCATGGCATTGGTGGTAGTACACTTCAAGCAGTAGAGGTCCCAGGTATTCCCATATTTGAATGACTGGCTTCATACTGCAGGCACAAAATAACCTTTAATCCAAGCAATAGATTATTTGATTCGGTTAGGTCGGTTCTTGGCAGTTCCTATGAACTATGGAAAATCAACCTTACAGACCACTCATTCATTGGACTTCATAGGTTGTCATCTAGACACAGTATTACAAATTGCCAACTACCACTGACAAGGCTGATATCCCTTCCATCTACCGACATAAAAGTTTGTCACTGTTTCAAATGAACTAGTGTCTACTCCCTAGCTCACTGGACTCCATGGCTGCTTCCTTAACACTTGTCCTTCATGCATGGTTTTGCATGAGAGTTCTACAGTAGATCCTTTCAGTCCAGTAGGTCCCCATTAACACATTTTCTCCGCCATCCAATCATGCTTTCCTCCATTGTGGTTCCGCATATCTTGCTGGGATAACCTCACCACTGATAATGCAAGGGCATCCATTTGTCCTTACTTTTTTTTAAGGACACTGTCACCATGGAAACCTCCCTATTGGAGTAGGGATGAATTTTGAGGGGTAAGAAAGTTTAATTTATGTGGACCAGTCAATAGGCCCATCTTCACCTTAACATTGCAGAGATTAGGGCAGCCCTCCAAGTTTTACATGCATGTTGGGGCCTTCTCCTCACTGTGTGGTTTCTCTGCAAACAGACAATACCTCACTGGTCTGTAACATCATCAAACAGGGAACCCATGCCTATCTGCTGTGTCAAGAATCCATGAGAATATGTTGGTTAGTAGCATCTTCTCGGTGCTTTCTCATGGCAAAGCAGATTACACGTCAATCCAGTATTCCAGTAGGCAGACTGAGACGATGCATTTTCGTGAAGCAACAGCGATTTTCAGCAACTGGGGCCAGCCTTACTACAATCTTTTTGCCCCCCCCCCCAATAAGTGCAACAGCTATTTTGCCTTTGTTCCTCACAGGGACAATCATCAAGGGACACTCTTCTCCATACCTGGCCATCTGGTCTTTGTTTTCCCACCAGTTCCATTAATGACAAAGCTCCTACAGAAAGCTTCCATGTGCGAGGCAAAAGTAGTCTTTATTGCCCAGTTTTGGACCTGACTAGTTTGGTTCCTTTACTTATATTGTCTCATTGTCTGACCCCCTTTGGTCCTGGATCCCCTTCCTGAAATATTGTCTCACCCAAAGTCTCAAAATAGTCACATGGTTTCTCCAGTTCCAATGATGTCCAGAGATCCTTTACCTTCTAGAGTGGTACACATTATTTCCATATCACAAACTTTCCACTAGAAAAATTTACAAAATTAAATTGAAAAGATTTTCAGTATGGCCAGTGAAGAATGGGCTTGACACCCCTTCATTTTTCATTCTGGACTTTTTGGCAGGCATTGTACTCTAGGGCCAACTATTCTGCTTTTAAAGTTCAGTTAGATATTTCTGATTTTCATGAGGGAATAAATCACTAATTTATAGTATCTCTGAAAGTTTCAAACTTTTCTCAAGGCCACCTGTGATGGCCCAGCACTGGCCCAGTAATCAAGGAGCCTCAATCCTCACCACTAGCTCCAGTGGGAGGATGTACACTTGGGAGGATGACAAATACACACACAGTAAAGTGCAGTTTCCCTTAAGAGCACACAGAGATCAGTGTCTGGGGCTGGTTTCTTCTTCTTTCTCCAGATCCCCCAATAAGACTCCCTACTGGCACAGCTGTAAGGTTGAGATCTCAGCTGAGTGGCCAAACCAAGTTCTCTAGTACCCTCTCTGTCCAACCAGTTCTTCATGTCCCTGCCCAAGTAGGTGACACACACTTTGAGATTTGATTTATATGCAAATACAAGCACACACACTCCTGGAAAAAGCTGAAATAGGTTTACTAGCTATGCCCCCTTCTGCCCATACTTATAAGGTAGTTTCCACTGCCTCCAGCAACTACTTATCAGTTACTTTAAGGCCCTTAACAGAGGATGTCCAATCCTACTGTATTATGTTGCTATTAATACAAATGGTAGTTTGACCAAGAGCAAGGCTATTTAGGAGTGGCCTGTACAGTGTCACCAAATATGCAAGTACTCTAAAAGCTTAAATATCTCGATAAACAGACCAACCACAATTAAAAGGTTTAAATATATTTAATAATAAAGAACAAGGCAAATACTCACTATACAAACAGTTACTTCAGAGTTCAAAATATTTAAAATGACATTGCAGGACAGTCTCAGAGAAAACATCTAAGCTATACTTTACTATATTCTTATCTGAATCTAAAAGGGCAATGCCTTAAAAACTAACTTGCAGCAAGACCAGTGCAGAAGGTGGTAATGAGTGGATGTTCTTGTTAGGTCAAAGACAAAATACAAAATGCCCAGCCTCTCTCTGAAAGAGTTCTTAAATTGATATCAAATATTACTGCTGGGTAGGTTGGATGGCATCACTTTTTGTCACATGATTTCAGTTCCCAAGCTAAACCTCCTTAGTCAGAAACTAACAGAATTGTAGCATCTCCTTGTAAAAAATGCATATATCTCGGATATTTGCAGATCCTGGAAGTCTCAAAATAAAACACTTCTACATCCTAAACCTAGTAATTCTCTTTCAAGACGATACAAAAAACTTGTAGCTCTAGACATTGTCTGCTACTGCACTGAAAGTGAGAGATAACATCTCTTATGTGGTTATGAAACAATTTAGCCAACTTTTTTCTCTGAATTCTTTTTCAAGTTAACCTCCTGTGTTGCAGTTTCTATTAAACATGTACATCTTAATAGTCACAATAGTGCAGGTATATTCCTGCCCTATTCCAGTAGGGAATGCTGTGGTTACATTTTAGCTCCGTACTGTACGCACACTTCTTTATAAATCATATCAATATCCACAAATGAACTGCGGTGGTGGTGCTGCGGTAGCATTGTCGCCTCACAGTAAGACGTTGTCCTGTTCGATTCTCAGCTAGACTGTCTTCTGTGTGGAGACATGCGTGAATGGGCGTACCTTCGTTGAAGGTTGTGAGAGCTGGCAACTCAGCACATAAAAATCTACTGTCAGTCATTAGCGGACCGGAGTTCCGCTGTGGCAACCCTAACCGGGAAAAGACGAAGGACGCAACATCAGTATTCACAAATGACGGATTTTTTTTTTTACAAAATTCGTTAGCTGGGCTGGCAGTGTTTCCCTTTGTCACACTTCTTCCCCCAAAAAAACTCTAGCTACTTTTTAGGTGACCCATGAGAAACTCTGCTTGAGAGGCATGAGCCTATTTGGGAATACCTTACCCCATTCCCTGTCTTGAGAGTCCATCTGCGTTGGCATTGCTAATGCCACTGCAGTGCTGCATTGTCATTTCATATACCTGCAACCCTAGGCTCCACCTTAATAACTTGGCATTTTGCTGGCTGGCTTGATGTAGCCATGTTAAGGGATTGTGGTCTGTAACCACAGTGAATTTCCTTCTGTACAGATAAGGCTGAAGTTTCTGCAGTGCCCACACTATGGCTGGACGTTCCTTTTCTACAGCTGCGTAACATTTCTCCCTGGGTTGGAGCCTACTACTGAGATATACCACTGGGTGCTCTTCTCCCTCTGAGGAGACCTGGCTGAGTAAAGCCCCCCCACCCCATGGTTTGAAGCATCCACCTGCACAACAAATTATTTGCTGTAATCTGGACTGGCTAACACAAGGGGTCCTCCCAAAGCTTCTTTAAGCTTCTGGAATGCCAGTTCACATGCTGGGGTCCACACTACCTTATCTGGCTTGTTTTTCCTTGTCAGGTCTGTGAGGGGAGCAGCTATGGTACTATAATTGGGGAAAAACATTATGCAGTACTCTGCTGTCCTTAAGAATGCCCTCAACTATTTTTTGGTAACCGGGCAGGCCATGCCTCAATGGCCTCTACTTTACTTTGGCAGGTTCTGGCCTGATCTTACCACTCCCCACTCTGTCCCAGGTAGGATACCACTGCCATACTCACCTGACACTTACTGGGCTTAATGGTCAACCCTGTCCTCTGTAGTCTCCTCAGCACCTCCCTGACATGCTGAAGGTGCTTTTGCCAAGAATGGTTGTAGATGGCAATATCATCCAGGTAAGCAAGGGTGAGATCTCCTGCTTCTGCTAGAAGATGATTTTACCAGTCTCTGGAAAGTCGCTGGGACATTTTTCATCCCAAAGGGCATCTTCGTTAACTCCTATAAGCCGAAAGGAGTCGCAAAGGCTAACCTGTCTAGCACTGGGAGTCAAGGGCACCTGCCAGTAACCCTTGGTAAGATCAATAGTGGTAAGATACTTAGCCCCACCCCGCTACTCTAGGGTTTCATCTGTTGTAGACATGAGGTAAGCAACTGACTATGTGTGGTTATTTAATTTCCTGCAGTCCACACACAACCTGGTGCTGCCATTCGTCTTTGGTACCAGCACCACTGGGGAGGCCTAGGGATTGCTGGACTCCCGGGATTACCCCTAGTTCTAACATTTCCTGTATCTCTTCCCACAGAGTCTGTCAGGCAGCCTATAAAGGGGCCTGCATAATAGACCTTTGGGGTCCTGTATCCACATGGTGCTGCACCCTGATTTCCCAGTGAACATGTCCCCAGACTCCTGTAACACTGCTCAGATTTCTCGAACCTGAGTAGTGGATAGCTGCTGGGGACTTTGCTACCCCTTCCACTGAGGTGGCAATCCAAGCCTCACTGTTGAGATCATTCACCAGATCCCCCTCAGACTCCTCCTATCCACTGCAAATCCACCTATCCACTGCAAATACACAGCATACAAGGGCCTCTCTATCATGGTAAGGTTTCATCATGGTAACATGGTGCAATTTATGCCCCTGCTTCCTGCCTAGCAGTTCTATCATGTAGTTAACATCACTGACCTTCCTTACCACCTTGAAGGGTCCTTCCCAAGTTGATTGCAGCTTATTGTGTCTGACAACCACCTTGAAGGGTCCTTCCCAAGTTGATTGCAGCTTATTGTGTCTGACAGGAATGAGAACCATAATCTGCTGCCCTTACAGTATACTCTAGTTTGAGCATTCTTGTCATACCAGACCTTTCTCTGCTGTTAGGCTTCTGTCAGGTTCTCCTGGGCCAAGCCCATGAGTTCCCTGAGCCTTGTCCTGACGTTTAGGACATGTGCCACAACAGTCTCCTTGTGGGATTCACATTTAACCTCCCACTCAACTCGAATCAGATCTAGAGGTCCCCTCATCCTGTGCCCATACATCAACTCAAAGGGTGAAAAACCTGTGGATTCCTGGGGAACCACTCTGTAAGCAAACAACAGATGGGGAAAATGTTTGTCCCACTTCCTCTTGAACTGGTCTGCAAATGCCCTTAGCGTGATCTGCAGTGAAGAGTTTAACCTCTCAACAGGACCATTTAGTCTGGGGATGGTAGAGGGTGGTCTTTAGGTACTTCACCCTGCAGTGCTTCCACAGACAAGCCAGCAGGTCTGAAGTGAAATTGGCACCTCTGTCCGTCAGTATTTCTTTTGGGAAATCTACCCTGTTGAAAATCTTTAACAAAGCATGTTATTTATTTATTTTATTTATTTATTTATTTATTTTATTTTACATTTGTTGACCGGGCTAGTCTAGCTGGATATATGTCCATTTTCAGTAGAGGCCTGGGGAGAAAAGCTCCACACATTTCAAATAAAGTTCACATCTACAGAAGTACATATTTAGAATGCATTCACCGTAAAGAAAACAAATTTTAAGAGGTCACAAATTTATAAAGTATATATAAAAAAAACTACAACATATTTGACTAGACTTAGTACAATTACTAATGAAGTTATAATTAAATGTTGGGAAAGAATAATAGCTAAAAGAAAAGTATAGTATAAATGTAGATAAGAGAGGAAGATAAAAGGAAAGTGAAATGGAGAAGCAGTTGAGTAATACATCTAGTAGTATGTGTCACTTTTTTGAGAATACAGTAATAAGTAAGACTGTGATGGAGAGGAAGAATAGTAGTTGAGGTGAAATTATTTCAGATACGAGAAGGTAAGGTTGAATCAAGTAATAAGAGTAAGTTGGTCAGTCAAGTTTAGTACAAGGGCACATCCAGTGTTTTCAGGAAGAGTTTAAGTTTATTTTTAAACAGAGTAATAGAGAGAAGTGTGGAAAGTTCAGAGGGAAGTAGGTTCCAGGTTTTTCCAACAGTATTAGAGAAGAGAGAATCTCCAGCTCTATTGCTTGATTTATTGATATATACAAGAAGTTTTTGTGAAGATCTTGGGGACTTCAGGTTATAATAGCGGTGTGAATAAGGTTAGATAGGATGGGTGTTTTGGCAGGTTGATAAAGTATTTTATGGGCGATGGCCAGTTGATTAAATTTCAGCTGCTGCTGTAATTCAAGCCACCCTAGATGCTTTAGATCAATACAGTGGTGTGTTCTGAATGGGTTACCTGTGGCAAACCTGGCTATGCTATTGTAGAAGTTTTCTAGTTTCTTAAGGTTGTTTTTTGACAGATTGGTAAATATGGGTGAGGCATATAGAAGGGTAGAGATTAGATGGGTATGGGCAATAGTTATTGTAGTTGCAGGAGTGAGGAAGGGTTTGATCCTATAGAGAGAGCCTATTTTTTATTAGTAGTTTTGAAAATGTTGTTGATATGGGCGTCAAAGTTAAAGTTGTTGTCTATGGTGATACCTAGCAGTTTGGTAGTAAGATCTTGGGATATGAGTGCACCATTATTGGATGTTGCAGTGAAGTCTATTGGGGGAGATTTACTGTTAGGTATAAAAAGGAGGTTTAGTTTTTTTTAGGGTTTAATAGGGGACAGCGTTTTGTAAACCATAGTTCTACAGAGTTAAATACGTCTTGAGAAAGGGAGTGAAGTTCTGATACAGATGTGGCTGAGCATATAAGTGTGGAGTCATCAGCATATTGTATACATGTAGCTTGGGGAACTACTTGGTGAAGGTCATTGATGAATATAGAAAACAGGAGAGGGGCCCAGTATGGACCCCTGAGGGACACCAGTATTAACAGGCAGATGGGTAGAAAGAATAGTGTTCCAGAGCACAGCTTGATGCCTGTTAAGTAGGAATGGAACCATTTTATAGCTAGTGGGTCAAGAGACAGAGATTTGAGAATGTTTGAGTATAGTGTGATTTACCATGTCGAAAGCCTTGGACAGGTCAATGAAAAGTGCAGAGGAAAGATGCCACCTTTTCTGCCTCAGTGGAGGACAGACCCCACCGCCTCAGGGTATCTGGTAGCATAACCTATTACCACTAGGATATACTTTTTCCCTGTGGAACATTGGGTACTCAGAGGCTCCACAATATCCATGGGTACCCTCTGAAATGGCTCCTCAATCATAGGCAAAACCATTACAGGAGCTTTCATCTGGTCTCCTGCCTTGCTTACCTTTTGTCACTGCTCACAGGTCCTGCGGTACCCCTGTTACATCTCTAGAAATCCCAGGCCAATAAAAGTTCTGTATGATACGTCTCTGTACATTTTTATGCCCATATGACCTGCAAAGGGAATATCATGGGCTATGGCCAGAAGTGCCAGATGGTAGGCTCTGGGCACTACCAAATGCTGTATTCTCTCACCCTCTAGCCCTCCCTCAGGGATCTACTCTCTATACAGTAACCCTTTTGTCCCAGTGTACAGATTCCCCCTTCCCTTGAAAATCAAGTGCCTTACTAGCTACCTCCCTCATGCCTTGTAGTGTAGAGTCTGAGAGCACAGCCTGTCTCAACTCTCTTGGTAACACTTCTCAGCTCCCCTTCCACAGGAAGTCTGGTATTGTCTGACAGCGGTGCCGCACTGTCAGCCTGGGTACTTCTAATCACCTCTGACCTTCCAATCACTGTGTCCAAGGGAACATCAGTACCCACAAGCAGATGTGGCTCCATCTTCAGTCTCACTGCTACAGGGTAGCTCCCTCCCTGAAATAACCACCTCACCAGTCCTGGATGCAAGTGTGCGGTCTGTCTAGGTTTCTCCCAGGCTACCAGACCCACATGCGTGTCTCCAAGCCCAACTGCATGCACACAGGGTACTGCATTATCAAAATCATTCCCTATCAGGACATCTGCAGGGATATCCTCAAACACACCTACTTGCTGGCTTCCTTTTCCACCCTTCCAGTCAAAGTGAACCGTAGCCAAAGGTATTAGGAATGGGGTCCCTCCTAAAGCTCTGACTGGAGTAGCCTGCTGAAGCAAGTAGTGTTCCTCTTTAACCATTGCAGGCTTCACAATAGGTAGGTCAGAAGCTCTCTCTCTTCGCAGTGGCCTCTTTCCCATTTGCTAAGATAGGATATAACCTGTTCTGGTAGTTTGGTACCCTTTTTGTCTTGAGACAACTTACTGCTGGCATTCTGTCAGTCTCACTTACCGGCTGTCCCACGTTTTGTTCCCCACCTTGCCTCTGTGGACATCTGTATGCTACATGGCCCTGCTGGTTCCATTTAAAACGTTTAACCCTTGGTCCTGGACATGTACCTGGCCTAGTGGCTTTCTCAGCTACTGGCAGACTCTGGGGTGGTCTGAACTGCCCACCATGGGTTCCCGTAGACCCATGAGTAGCACTGTGTATCCCTTTCCTGTGCAGTGATGCTCTGCTTGCTAGGTATAGGTCTCCCTTCTTCCCCAACTCGTCTGCAGTGCTGCATTGTCTAACAGCTAATCGGATTCTCATATCCTCAGACAAAGTGCTAAGGACTTGTTCCCTCACCAAAAGGTCTGCCAGCCCTTCAAAAGTGGTGACCTGACATCCAGTCATCCACCTATGAATACAAGTGCTTAGGTCAGCAATATATTCATACACACTTTCATCTGACTTGTGTCTATGCTGTCAAAACTTTCCTAGAAGCCTCAGGTGTTGGCTTAAAACATTCCAAAAGACAGGATGTCCTTCAAGGATGCATCTGCAGTCCTAACATATGGGTTGTCCTGCCTCAGGCAGCCCTTTGGTCGGCCGGATTCCAAAGTCTGGGTCTGGCCTCGGCTGATGTCGCACTTCACCCGACGTCATAGCTGCTGTTTATTGGGTATAAAGGCATCAGCCAACGCCATTTTCCTCAGTCTTTCTTGCCGCGTGGTGCCCGAAGCAGAAGCTGTTCGCAAGTGCCGGTCGGTCAGATCCAGAGATTTCTACTACCGAAGACTTCTAAAAAGCTAAGTACCCCGTTGGGGACTCTTTCTTGCCTCAGCCGATGTCAGAAAAAGTAAATAATTGTTTAACTTGTGGGAAACAAATACCTCATAAGGATTTCCACTCTTACTGCCTTCCTTGCTTAGGCCCAGACCACGACATATCAGCTTGTCTAGCCTGTGCTTCCTTCAACCGACGAACGCTTAGACGTCGGTCGGAGTTTGCAGAGGAGTTTTTTGGTCCCGCTTTTGCTTACAAAATGCCATCTGAGACTCCGACTACACAAATTGCTAAAAAACGCAAGGAAAAGGACCGACACTCGCGGTCCGCAGTTTCGGCTGAAACCGCGGTTAGGCCAACAGCGAGTGTCTCGGTTTCGGCTGAAACCGAGTCCTTGGTTCTTCCTTCGGCCGAAAGCATGCCTCCTATAGCCGAGGCCTCACAGACAATGGTTGAATCTGCTACTGATATTACTGCTACAGAAGCAGGCTCCCAGGATTTGTCGGATACTATTCCTTTAGATATATCTACCCCTGTACGTGGGGCTGCTAGACCCCCTGCTTCTATGTCCATCAAGGCTTTTGCCAGGGCTAAAGCAGCTAAATCTTCTAAGGCCTTACCTGCTAAAACTACCCCACATAGGCCTACCTCTAGCTCACAAATACTCAGCCTGGCTGAGGATCTCTTTTCTTTGATCAGGGGATCACAACCTCACCCAGACAGGGCCTCTCAGCCCCCTTCAGATAAGAGGCCTAGGACTGAACCCCCGGAACCTGTCTCTACAGACTATTCCTCGGAGGACTCAGACATTACTGACCCTCAGGAAGGCCCATATTCTCCTTATGAGGATTCTGATGCAGAAGACTCCATTCCTTCTGCTTCTCCTTCTGAGGAATTTTCTTTTGGGGAAATCTTACATGCTATGAGGGAGCATTTCCAATGGCAGGGCCAGGATTTTTCAGATTCAAGGAAAAGGCTAAGGACCTTCTTACACTTACCACAGCATAGGCCTTTAGCCATTCCTCCAGTACTAACAGTAGTTGACGATGCATTTAATGATGCCTGTACTGCTCCTGATTCCCTTCCTCCGGCCCCTGCCAAGCCTGACAGATATTACAGGGTCCCGGACACACACTACCATTTGTATAAGGCTCCTGTTGCAGATCCAGAAACCATTTCACAGGGCCCGAAGGTGTGGCAGCTGCTTCTGCCAAAAACCCTCTTCCCTCTGATAGGGAATCTAGAGCATTAGAGAGATGGGGTAAAAGGTTTATACTTCTGCTGCTCTTTCGCTAGGGCCTTAAACTGTCAATTTCACATGATTCAATATCAGGAATTTTGTTAGACCAGATAAATAAAAACTTTCCTCTCCTGAACCTATAGACAGCAAGTCTCTTCAGGATTTGGTACATAACTCTCAGCAGGTCAGTAACCATTTCTTAAAATGTGGCTATGATGCACTGGAGGCTTCCTTTAGGTCAGCTATGACTGGAACAGTGATTCGAAGACATGCATGGTTAAAAGAACAGTCCTTACCAGATCATGTTAAATCAAAACTCCTCGATGCTCCCATGGAGAAACAAAGTTTGTTTGGCTCCCCTGCACAGGAGGTTCTGAAGAAGGTGGAAGAAAAAGCAAAATCTGTCCAAACAGTCAAGGATTTCTTACAGGTCCAACCTCCGAGGTTTAGCAGAAATTGGCCTTCGAAGAATTGGTCCTTTCCAGACAAGAGAGGCAGAAATAGACGCTCAAGAGGCAGAAATCAAGCTAGGGGTGCCTACAGGGGACGTCAGTGGCAACCTACCCACCAGAGAAGTACCGCCACAGATTCAACTACAACCACTTCCACTGGACAAACACAATGACTTGGCTCTGATACCGCCTACCAGGGAACAACTGGAAGCTCCCTTGGGCGGAAAGCTAGCCTTATTTTCAGACAGCTGGCATTACATTACAGGAGACAAATGGACTTTGCAAACAATAGACAAGGGCTACAGGTTTCACTTCCACACTCTACCAAAAAAGAGGGGAATGCCAAACCTACCATCAAGCCAAAAAACAGATGCTCTAAAACAAATCAACAACTTACTAGAGATAAGAGCTATAGAAAAGGTGCCACCAATGGAACAAGGCCAAGGTTTTTACTCCAGGCTTTTCCTGGTACCAAGAAAAGAAAATCAATGGAGACCTATTCTCGACTTGCCCGCACTGAACACATACCTCATTGTTCCAAAATTCAAAATGCTGACCCTCCAGCAGCTTCTTCCCATGCTGGGCAAGGAGTCTTGGCTGGTGACTCTAGATCTCAAGGAGGCATACCTGCACATCCCTATACGACCAGATTGCAGAAGATACCTCAGATTTCTTGCAGGATCAGAGCATTATCAATTCTCAGCATTGCCCTTTGGCTTATCTACTGCACCCAGAGTATTCACAAAATGCCTGGCATCAGTAATTGCTCATTGCAGGCGCCAGGGAATTCAAATTTACCCATACCTGGACGACTGCCTATTACAAGCGGACAACAAGGCACAATTGACAAAAGATTTGAAAAATGTCATACAACTGTTGCAAGCCTTGGGATACACAGTCAACATGCACAAGTCAAGACTAGTACCTTCCCAAAGGATAACATTCTTGGGGGCAGATCTGGACACATCAACTCAGATGGCCTTTCTCACAGAAGAAAAACAAAAGCAACTACCAGGCTATTTCATGTCATTAACAAAACACACTCAGCTTACTGCAAGGAAAGTCCTGCAAGCCCTGGGTTACATGGCATCCTGCATAATATTGATTCCGCATGCCAGGCTACATATGAGAAAGTTACAATGGTACCTAAGGAATGTATGGTCTCAACACCAGCACAGCCTAGAAAACCAGATTCCAATAATTCCATGCCTGAAGCAAGAATTCCTGTGGTGGGCTCAGGCCTGCCAGTTGAACAGAGGCTTGCCTTTCCACAAACCACATCCAAGCCAGACCATCACCACGGACGCCTCAGACCTAGGATGGGGGGCTCACATGGTGGACAAGTGTATACAAGGCCTATGGACCCAAGACCAGCTGAATCTACACATAAATCTAAAGGAGATGCTGGCACTGAAATATGCGATCCAGGCATTCAGACCACTCCAACAGGGTCATCTGCTGATAAGGACGGACAACACCACAGTCATGTGGTACATCAACAAACAAGGAGGTACACATTCATATCCTCTATGCCGGATGGCAATGGACCTGTGGAATGTGGCCCTGAACCTCAACATTCAACTTCAGGCCAGATTTGTACCAGGAAAAGAAAATTCTGTAGCAGACATCTTAAGCAGAACTACCACGGATGCTCACGAATGGATGCTGCATCCAGATATTTTCAAAGCCATAACAGAGAAATGGGGACTACCACAGATAGACCTGTTTGCCTCCCCACACAATCACCAATTGAAAAAATTCTGCACAAGAACATACCACCCACTTGCTTGGAGGGTGGACTCACTTTCCTTCAGCTGGAAAAACCTGACAGCATATGCATTTCCACCTCTTCCCTTGATGTACAAAGTTCTACTGAAGATCAAAGAGGATCAACCAAGGGTAATTCTGATAGCTCCAGACTGGCCGAGGCAACATTGGTACCCGCTACTGAGAAGCATGTCTCGGACACACGCATGGCATCTACCTCTAAGTCCCTTACTACTAACACAGGACAACTACAGGATCCTACATCCAAACTTGAAAACACTGCAGCTAGCTGCTTGGAATATTGTATAAACCAAAATAACCCTGATCTATCTCAGAGGGTTAAGGACATTATCCTGGAGGCACGCAGACCCTCCACAAGGAAGACTTATTCAGCCAAGTGGAAAAGATACCTCATTTGGAGTGCAGCAAAGGGAGAAAATGTCTCTGTGGCAAACATAGCACTCATCCTGGAATACTTAGCAGAGCTGTTCCATAATGGCCTGTCTTACTCCTCCATTAAGATTCATGCATCAGCAATTTCAGCAGAATACAACTTGAATCCTCCTGTCTTCTCTCATCCTCTACTCAGGCAGTTCTTGAGAGGAATCAAAAATGTAAAGCCTCCAAGGAAACCACCTTTACCTGCTTGGGATCTCAACTTTGTGCTGGAAAAGTTAACTCTCCCCCCTTTTGAACCAGCAGCAACAGCAGAATTACAATTCCTGTCTTGGAAAACTGCTTTCCTACTAGCAATCACTTCAGCAAGAAGGGTTTCTGAGCTACAGGCATTAATGGCAGTACAACCCTTCCTCATCTTCCATCAGGACAGAGTCTCTGAGAACCAACCCTACCTTTCTGCCAAAAGTGGTCTCCAGAGTATCATTGAACCAAGCGATTCATTTACCTACATTCTTCCCCAACCCACAGAACAGGGGGGAAAGACTGCTACATACCTTGGATGTGCACAGACAATTACGCTACTATCTGGACAGAACTAAGACCAGCAGAAAAACTGACCAGCTTTTGGTAGCATATGCAACAGGAATGCAAGGAAAAGCAATTTCAAAACAGACAATCTCGAAATGGATAGGAAATTGCATCCGTTTTTGTTACTCTTTTCATGGAAAGACATCTCCTGATAATATCAGACCTCACTCCACAAGAGCTACAGCCACCACTACAGCTTTCCTGTGAGGAGTGGCTACCAAAGACATTTTAGAAGCTGCTACCTGGAGCTCCGTGCATACATTTGCCAAGCATTACAATCTTCCTTTATACTCTAGATCCCGAGCAGGTTTTGCAACTGCTGTTTTGCAAGGGATCATAACTACACCATCTTTCTTAGTACCTCCTCTCCCAGTTTGGCTATGGTATTCTACCCATATGTTAGGACTGCAGATGCATCCTTGAAGGACATAGTACAGTTTTGTACCTACCATAAATGTAGATGTCCGAGAGGTATGCATCTGCAGTCAGGATTACCCACCCTCCTTCCCCTCTGTGGTACTCCTAGGGTATTTACCCATCTTTTAGCTAGCTGGGGGAATCTGTTATGGTGTATTTGTTTGTATATACGTATATATATATATATATATATATATATATATGTATCTATATTTGTTTATATTGTTTGCTCTCCACTGTTTGGAATTATTGCATTTATCCAAATTTAGCCTTACTAGAGGGCACCTTGCATCTGGGGCAAGAAACACTGAGGAAAATGGCGTCGGCTGATGCCTTTATACCCAATAAACAGCAGCTATGACATCGGGTGAAGTGCGACATCAGCCGAGGCCAGACCCAGACTTTGGAATCCGGCTGACCGAAGGGCTGCCTGAGGCAGGACAACCCATATGGTTAGGACTGCAGATGCATACCTCTCGGACATCTACATTTATGGTAGGTACAAAACTGTACTTTTTTACAGTATTGTACTTTAAGCAGTCATTATCAGACAGTTAAGAAATAGCAGTTACAGCTTTACCATGGAGTTAAGGGTGGTCAGGAACCGTACTCGGAGCCCTTGGTCAACATTATACTGTTGACATACCCTTTCAAACGTATGAATGAAACTATCAAAATTATCCCCCTCTGTAAGATTGTGGAACAGATTTACTGACCCTTTGTTGCTTTTGGGGTTTGGTTACTCCCTACCACATTACCTCCATGACCCTGGTGAAGTCAGCATCTCCTTTTCATGTTGCCTCTGCCTCTCATTCTCCTCAGCTTCCAGATATTGTAGTTTCTGTGATGCTTCTATTTCCAAACGTTTGGCCTCCAGTTCAAGTCTCTAACTTCAGATGGATTTTTAAGTCCTCAGTGAAAAGGTTGAACTGTCCATTTTCTGAGTGGTACATATCCAAGGGCAGCCTGGTTGTCCTCCTGATTGCTGGTCTGCACTGCAGCTGTGCCCAAAGCAGCCATCATTTCTGCCTTAGGTTGGCATGCACCAGTCCTTTAGCCTGGCACATCTCAGTCAACTGGCTCCTTGTCAGCTTGCCATACTCCTCTGCTGACATGCTTGCTTGCTCTCCCTGACTAACTAGGCCAACAAAAAAATATAAAACAATTGTGATATGAAACACTGAATGTTCACTGTGTGGCTGATTGAGAGTACAAACCCCTTCCATAGTGACCACTGTTCACAGGCTACAGGAATTCAATATCCACACCACTACAAGCCAGTTAATATGTGATGCTACTATCCCACCACTGCAAGCCAATTAATATGTGATGTGGATATCCCACCACTGCCAACCAATTAATATATGATACACCAGCACTGGCCCAACAATTAAGGAGCCTTAATCCCCACCACTAGCACCAGTGGGGGTATGTACACTTAGGAGGATGACAAGTACACACAGAGTAAAGTGCACTTTCTCTTAAGAGCACACAGAGATCACAGTCAGTCTGAGTCTGGTTTCTCCCTCTTTCTCCAGATCCCCAGTTAGGCTCCCCACTGGCACAGCTATAAGGTTGAGATCTCAATTGAGTGGCTCAAACCAAGATCTCCAGTACCCTGTCTGTCCAGCCAGTGCTTTGTGTCCCTGCCCAAGTAGCTGACGCACAAACTCTTGAGATTTGATTTAGACGCACACATTCACTCACTCCTGGGAAAGGCTGGCAGAGGTTTACTAGCTGTGCCCCCTTCTGCCCAGACTATAAGGTAGTTTCCACTGCCACCAGCCACTTCTTATCGCTACTTTAAGGCCCTTAAAGGGTATCCAATCCTAATGTGTAATATTACTATTAATCCAAATGGTAGTCAAACCAAGAGCAAGGGTATTTAGGAGTGTCCTGTACAGTGTCACCAAATAGATGTGCAAGTACTCTGAGCTTAAATATGTCTTAACAGACCAGCTACAATTAAAAGGTTTAAATATTTTTAATAATAAAGGAACAAGATAATACTCCATACACAAACATAGTTACTTCAGAGTTCAGAATCACAGGAAATATTTAAAGCAACATTGCAGGGCAATCTCAAATAAAGAAAACATCTACACTATACTTTACTATTTGAGTCTAAGAGAGTTACTATGCCGTAAAACTTACATAAAGGCAAGTGCATGTGGTGGTATTGAGTGGATATTCTAGTTAGGTCAAAGACAAAATACAAAATGCCCAGTCTCTCTCAGAGAGTTCTTAAATTAATATCAAGTATTACTGCCGAGTTAGCTTGGATGACATCACTTTATCACCTGACTTCAGTTCCCAAGCTTTAACCCCCTTTGTCAGAAACTAACAGAATTTTAGCATCTCCCTGTGAAAAATGCATATCTCTCAGATGTTTGCAGATCCTGGAAGTCATAAAACAATAAAGTACTTCTACATCCTAAACCTAGTAATTTAAAAAAATCTTCTAGCTGTAGACTGTGTCTGCTACTGCACTGATAACATCTCTTATTACGTGGTTGAGACAATTTAATTTCAATTATTTTCTCTGAAATTTTTTTCAAGTTAGCCTCTTGTGTTCCAGTTTCCATTAAACATGTACATCTAAACAGTCACAATAGTGCAGGTACATTCCTGTTCTATTCCAAAAGGGCATGCTGTGATTACATTTTAGCTCAGTACTTTACACACACTTCTGTATAAATCATTTCAATATTCACAAATGAGACAGATTTATTTACAAACTTCCAGATAGCTGGGGTGGCAGGATTTCCCTTTCACACCACCTTTCTTTTGAGACCTCCTGTTGAGGATCCATCTCCTTCTTGGGATGCTACTGTGATGATGCAGGCTCTCACATTGTCTCCATTTGCCGCCATTTGAGATTGCTTTTTCTATATAATTGAAGTTTCTTTTTTGGTAAACATTCTTTTTAGTGGCTGTAACTTTGACCAGATGAATTTCTGAACATTAGGTCTTGTCATGCAAACATCCTTATTTGGTGTTTTACAAAGTCTCCCTCAAACCTAATCCTAGCTTTATGCCACAGAATCAGCCTTGAACCAAGTAATATATTTGCCTGTTTTTTTTTTTTGAACAAAAGTGAATATACTTTGCATACCTTAGATCTTCACTCAGATTCTGCTTGCACCAAATTCTGACTTTATGGAAAGATGATCAGCTTTTTTGTATCTAATTATGAAACCAAATTGGGAATACAAAGTCTCTTTGTCTAGATGGCTCTCTGAGTGTATTTCCTTTGTTTATAGTCTGAGGATTATTTCTGTCAACCAGACCATCTGTTTTAACTTCCACTGCTTTTTTCAAGCATTCATCATGCACACCTTTTTTCAGACACTACAAACAAGATTATTCCAGATCCAAGAAGAGTCTTTGGTTCCAACATACTCAAAGGTATCCTGCCATGTTGCCACATGGGATGTCAGTAGCTAGAGACGTTATCCCCCTCATGGGGAAATATAGAAAATGAAAGCTATGAACTTAGATCCTTGTTATCCCTCTATTTTTACACCCCTCATCCCAAATTGTCATCATGCCCTGTGCTTTGTTTTGTGTAGGATCATAATAGACCAAGCCTGAAACGTTTCATCATGGGACACATTTATTAATCACTAATGTTACCCCTTTGGGCTTCCTTTTCTTAGATATTCCCACCTATTTAGGGGAAATTCAAGCAGAAGCAGTACTACCTGCATAGGGAATTATGGGAGAGAGGAACTTGAGCATTGGAAATGCTCTTAAGTTTTTGCTGGCTCAGATCCACCTAAAAGCGGATAGCCCAACTGTTAAGATGAACTGAGTGGGACATTAAGGATGTATTGTTATGGTAAGGACATCACTTTTGTTTGTGAAGTAGCAGTTGTCAGTTTGAGCTGCTGCAACAGAGACTGACCAGGAGAATTAATTTTGTTAGCATAGACTGTTCTAAGCTATCAAGTTGAGTATTTCTCGAGTCAGACAGCCCTTAAGTAAGTAGAAGAGAAATGAACACACAGAATAACCTAAAACAAATGATTTTATCCAGTTATTACACTTGCGTTGTGGTATTTGCTGCAAGGCTGATCAGATTATGCAAGCTGACTTCGTTCCATATGCCCAAGTTCCTTCCCTTCTCTCATAATACACCTGCCTCTTGCATCTTCAGATCTCAGTTTCTGCTTCTACAAATATGACTTTTCACCTCCGCTGCAGGTAAGTGCTTATATGTCACCCTTTATTCAAGTTTTTCACATAGTTCTCACTACTTTTCCTACATCTAGAATATTTTAGGTTAAAAAAAATCTAAACCCTACACACTGTCACAACTATGTGCTTCTGGCTTAGTTGCTTCTGTCTGTCCTTTATCATTTTTCTTTAATGATATCTGTTTCTCTGTACTGTAGTTATACAGTTGTAGTGAATGGAGTGCACTGATTATGCTCCAGTATTCAGAAAAAAAAAGTTAAGCACCAGAGCAGCATGTGACCCGATCTTAAATGTTAAGCAGTCCCTGCCAAAGTTGTTAAGGTTCCGCTCACACACTAGGCAGTAATATCTGTCTGTACTGACCAGCAAATGACAGTGGAAGAATAAAATATTTTGTGCTTGCTGCCAGTTGCGGTACTATGTCCTTAAATTCCTCTAATTAACTTAGTTGCTAGCTAGAGTAACAGGATTTGTGTTTGCATGTTTTCTGAAGGATAAAATTCCAACTCTGATGTATGTAGTCATTTACTGAATTCATTACTCTGTGGTTTGTCCAAAACACACACATTTCTGAGGAACAAACCTGAAATATGAAGCAGTACTCTGGACATTTTGAAAAAATGGATAGTCAAGAGGCATGAAAAGTAGATGCAGAATGTTGCACTGCCTTTCTTACAGCATCTGTTAAGGGTTTTTACAGCTTTGAAAGTTAGCAAGACACTTCCATATCCCAAATTTACTCTCAATGTGAATTTCTTGGCATCCATGTCGAGAACGCATAATAAGCAGGCTTATGATTGGTGATCGGATCATAATCCTCTGTGTTGCTCCTGCTACAACTTTTCTTGACAGTTGGTCAACATGCATAAGGGTTGTAGGAAATGCATATGCTATGGGCATAAAATCCTATGCCAGGGTATCCAGTAGTTCTGTGTGGTATGTGTGAGGCTGGAGCATCTCCTGGCTACCTGTGATATCTGCAAGGGTTTCTGTCTTTGTTCTGTCCAACACAGACAGGACAAAGTTGACCCTTAAATATCTTATTGCTGCATCTTCCCAGGATTCTAACAGGAGATAGGTAAGGGCAAAAATAAAACCAGGTAGGAGGAAAAAGAGAAGAGGAAATATGGGGATTTTCAACCCCTGGTTTTTCCACTTGCCAACATAAACCATGCTGATCCTTCTGAAGTAATGTTTGCTTGATAACTTTGGGACCATCTCTGTAGTGGCAGGGCTTTCCCATACCAAGACATTTATGCATCTTCATTCCCTCAGAAGAGTGGCCATTCTTCTTAGAGGTAGCTTTCTAGCCCCCCCACACACACACACACACACACCCCGTTTCCTCCTTAGGTTCTATTAGTTAATTACAGAGTTCTGGAGATTTTGATTGGGGAAGTATAATGGAGAGCCTTTGTAAAGGTTCAGACTGATGTGAGTGTCATCCCATTCCCCTTGGTTTCTATGGCAGATCTGTTTTTTCCTTGTGTCTCCCTACAGAGAAGCGCTTCCCCAGTGCAAGTTCATTGGCAGAGGTTCCAAAGTTGTCTTTTCCTTGGTGGGAAATTCAAAGCATCTAACTCACTCAACACGGTCTTTGTGTTAATGGGGCCTTGGTGCCAACCTCTTGATGCTGAGTCTTCAGCACGGTCTTCAAATTGTTCAGTGCCATTTTCAGTGTTTGATTCATTGGAGTTTGAGGCATCAGCTCTAATCTTGATATTGGTGCTTGCCTGATCCATCAGTCAATGCCTGTATCCTCTGTACTGTTTGTCCCTATCTTTTTTGGAATAAGACCGTACCAGGGTATGCTCTACAAACTTTGCCTCCATCCATTGGCACCCATCAGTCTGCAGTCTTTTCTGCACATCCTTCCCAAGGATAGGACAGATTTTGAAGGTCTTAAGCAGTTTGTGTAAGGATTCCATGAGTTTTGGGGTAATTATGATGAGTCCTTCCAGAACTGCCACAAAAACATGTGCAAGAGAAGGCACATTGACTCCTAAAGGAGTTGTCCACCCCCGACTGACTTCATTGAAGGGGAAGGATTCCCCTCAGCCTCTTCCAGAGGGTGTCAAATTTGGCAGCATCCTAAATTAGTGTAGCAGCAGAGTAGTTGGCCCACTGAGCACCCCCCCCCCCTTGCTCAGGTGAAGAGGTCCTCATCAAGGCCTTCAGATCTGCCTCCTCCATCTTTTAGGTGTTACCTTTTGCTGACCACATGATGGCTATGGTGGTGGAGAGGATATGTCAGGAGCATGATGTAACATCCCATAAGACTGACAAGATCCTTTGCCTACCTAAGGACAAGATCACATTCAAGTAAGGGCCTTTTGATGGACCTCATTATTGTGGCAATAACTACCAAGGAAGAACAGTGAGTCTAGCCGTCACTCCCTCTAACAGGAATTCTGGGATGATGAACCACATTGGGGAAGCAAGTATATGCTTCATGTGTATTTGACCTCAGAGATTACAAGATTCCAAAGAGATCTTGCAGAACAAGTTTTAAGACTGTTTTGAGAAAGCCTGCCACTTCTGACACTGAAGCAGCTAGATGCCATTCTTAACCCGTCCAGACTGTTGCACACTTCATCTGATTGAATGGTTAAAGTGGCAGGTGCTAGCAGTACCATGATGTGCCTTATCTGGCTCCACTTGTGTGATTTTGCAGACAACTTCAGGGCATCCTTTATTCATTCCAGTTTCAGTTGGTTTTCACTGTTTAGATCCAAGATCAATGAAAAACTCAAAAAAAAAAATGAGCAGGAAGGCAAGATGCTGCCTTCCTTAGGAGTTTATTTGGAGATCTTGCAGAGGTCCTTTCTTAGGAACCAGGAGGATCCAAACAGTTCTGGTTCAAAAAACCCTAGAGCTTTTGATGTGACTGCTCTTCATATTGGGGCAACCATGACCAAGGAGGCCCCTTAAATGGATGCTACTTCAGGGGCAGAGATCATTTGCAGAACAATGAATTTCATGGGCTCTTTCTGTGGAAGCAACCTCAGTATCTCTGAAGGGTTTCTGAAGTGCTTATTTCTGGCAGCAGTTGAAGGCAGGCCATCTCTTCATCTAGATGCACTAGTGACAGTGACAAAGGATAACTGGGTGAAGAGCACAATATCCAGAGTCTGTTTTTCTTGGCTCTAAAAATGTTGCCCTTGCCCCAGCCAGATGTGTCACCCCATCAGAAAAAGAGCAGTGGCCGAGGAGATTGCAAACTTCCTCCAAAAAAGCTATCTAGAAGATCCCACCAGACCAGAATTGGTGTGGAAGTGTACTCCAGATTCTTTACTTCCAAAGAAGGCAGAGCTTCTCCAGGCTTGTTTCTGACTTAAGGGTCTAAATCGGAGACTACTTTTTTTGTGGCAGACAGGAGTGAGTCATCCAGATATCATGCAAATCTGTCAGTCACAGATGGTCACTGTAGAAGCTATCTTTCTCAGTATACAGGAGGGGTGTGATCTCTAAAGACATGCAGAACACCTGCCTTCTGAGTTCCCTTGATTTTTATGTAGAGATGACTACATTTCTGGTTAGGAGCAAATCACTATTGGTATGTCATGCCTATCAGCCTCACAACAGCCCATTAGGGCTTCAAATGCGTAGCGGCTGTCAGAAGCCCATCTGTGACAGATTTGCATATTCCTGTGTCAGGATGATTGTCTGCTGGCAGCCAAAACAAGTTAGTCCCAACTGTGAAGGGTATTTGCTTGACTTCTCTGTCTTTAGACAGCTCAGTAAATATGGAAAAATCGGTCTTAAAACCATTGAAAACTTTATAGGGACCTGTCTTGAACACAAAATCCTGCATTGTCAATCTTTCAAAAGAAGGCCGACTTTCCTTGTGAACTGCAATTCCAGAGTTTCTTGCTAGTCCTTCTCTTTCAGCTTTGCTCATTCTAAATATCTTTGTTGTTATGGCAGCTTGTCTACATGAAACTCGCATGACTTTCCATGAAGGTTCCACGATGAACTGTAAGCTTGCAGTGGTCTCGAACTGTAAATAGAGCATTCCCGTCCACTTTATTTGTTGACATTTAATGTGGTGGTTAGAGCAACCCACATTCTCTGCAGAGGTGAACCATTGCCATTTTCTACAGAAAAACACCACGCATCAGCAGTGCCGCCAGCAAAATAAAGCATCAGTAGAAGCAGCAGAGTGAAAGAAACAGTTGTCCTAGAAGTGGAGATAATCAGCTGGGGAAAAATGCTTCTCGTTCATTAGTAATCAGTGATTACCTATTCTGTTATCTTTCAACCTGCTGTGCATCTCACCCAAGAAGGATTCAACAATTTTGCAATGCAGTAGTTTTTAAACCACCACTGTCAAAAGGGTCAGGAAGGTAGAGTTAAGAAAAGTTTAAACACAAGTTTTGTATCACACCCCTTACAAGTCGCATCTTATCTTCTGCAAGAAATCAAGTAGATTAAGCCTTGCCTGTTAAGTCAGGAGTTGCTGGAAAACTAGTTCATTCATCCAGTTCCATTGTAAGGCCAGAGGAGGACCGGAGAGATGTATAGAGGTGAGCAAATTCATAATAGCAAATAGCAAAAAAATTCAAAATGTTAATACTCCACTGCCACCTTTGTTAGAGAATGCTTGTCTGATGACTTTGGACATGGAAGATATCGGTCTACAAATTCCCATCACCCCCCAGGCACACATGTAGTGTCAAAATTCCAGGTGAGACTCCTGTTTATCAGCTCATCTTATTAACATTTGGCTGTTCATTTATATCGAGTTATTTTATCATTCTTATTGCCAGTCTTTGACAATCGTAGATCAGTAGGTGGTACGTTTACCCTTACATGTACAGCTACCTGTACCTTAATTAAGTGCACTCCCTTGACCATCTTCATCTGTCATATCAACTGACTGCATAATTTTCAATAGTGCGTATCTTAGTGAGTTATTAGAAATCAGATTTGACCCCATCTCATGCAGGTTTTAGGAAGTAGTCTGGATATCAACACCTCCCCAACCCAGGACACAGTACAACTGATGGCAGATGAATATTCATGTTTTACAGTAGTAAATCATACACACAGTTATCCATTTCAGTGGTTTTCTCTGTCTGTATAAATGAAGACAAAAGACAATACACTAATTTCTTGTGACTCTGTAGATCTAGAGCTCCAAGCCTTTTGTTGTCTTCGCAGTGCTTCCAGTCTAGGGGAAAGAATTTCTTTGGTCACATCCGCAGGTTTCAGCCAACTGTGGTTTGTTCTTCCTTCAAAATCCCCAATTCTCAAATTGGAAATGTGCGTCTAAGTCATTGGATCATTTGTTGCCTTTAGATTTCATTTCAGATAAAGTAACATGTAAAACGTCAAATGCTGTATATTAAGACAGTTTTAAAATGAGGGACTTTGCCATTTGTCACAGAGAAAAAAGCATTGATTTGATACAGTGGCATTTATGATCTGTGTGACTACCCCTCCTTCATGGCTTCTGTTTGGTTAGATTTTGCTTGGAGTGGCCTAGACCATTGCCACCTATAGTTAAGTCCACTTCCTGTTTGCTGTCCTGGGGCATGGTGGTCATCCACATGTGCTGACATTTCTCTGGTACTCCTGTTCTTCAGTGGATTTGAGACTTGAGAGAGGCCTCTCTGCCCACCTGGGGGAATGTATCCCTGAGTATAGTGCCACCTTTCTTTTCCCCACCTGAATGGGGTGGTTCTCTGTCCACCTAGCCTGATCAAAGGGAGCAACCCCTTGAGTTGTCTGGTCATGGGTCAATGATGCTTTGAACTCCTTCTCTTAAGATCCCACCCATACTCCTAAGAATCCCACCCATATTGATCAGTCATTTCAGGCCAAGTAGAAATCACTGGATGCGCTAACCCAGCCGGATCTGTAGCCCAGCCTGTGTGCTGGAGATAGGGTATTTTTCCAACTCTTCTGCGTGCAGATTATCTTTAGGGGTTTTGGTTTAGTTCCATCTTCTGGCCCACTGCAGGCTTCTACCACTCCTTTAACACCATTTTGCATGCATTTGGTCTGGCCTTATTTCTCGTGTGTCTTTACAGTAGTACCATGAGTATTGGCACAATAATAAATACCAGATTCAGAGGTTTGTGGATTCCACCCATTTAATTTCCTTTGTATTTGTTTGAGATTGAAGAAGTTTCAGTTCTTGGGTCCTCCACCTCCTCAATGAGTAGCTCTTCTCTTTAGAGAAATATTGTGGTAATTGGTTTGTTGCTTGTGTCTGTTGCTTGTGTCTGTTGTCAGGAATGTGTCCATTTCTCAAGTACTGTACCATGGTCAATCACCTCTGTGTAGAGCAACCTTTTCTGATGTCCATCACACTTTGGAACCTGAAAGGCCAATGGTACAGTTGTTAAGGGGTATGCCTTTCAGCCATAAGGTGCAGGGTTTGATTCTCACCACTGGCAAGAGCTTAACCTATAAAGTCATTTTTGGAAAATCTGTCTTATCGCCCTCACAGCGCATCTCATTTATAGGGGCAGAGTTGCACTTCCCTGGCTCGAATCAATCTCCCCCCACTAAGAGTATCAGCCCTCAGAAATCAAATTTCTATCCTTCAGAGCAAGAGAGTCCCTGCTCAACAAGTCTTGAGAGTACTAGGAATGATGGCAGCCGCTCTTATCGTAGTTCCCCTAGGCAGGATGCACATGAGGATCCTTCAATGGATGCTGTCCGCTCAATGGTCTTACCTACAACTTCCACTATCTCACGAGATCTTAATCACGAACTCCTGCAAACGAGATCTCCTATGGTGGATGCACAGTCAGGACCTAACAGTAGGCCGACCATTTGTGTTGCCCAGTCCTATAGCGACTGTAACCACGGACGCTTCCCTGATAGGGTGGGGGGGACTTTTTCAGGGTAGAACAGTCCAAGGTCAATGGTCCAACTTGGAGTGCAACCTGCACATCAATGTCCTAGAGCTGAGAGGAGTGTTTCTTGCGTTGCAACACTTTCACAAGTTCTTGCCTCTGGGAACAGTGACAGTTCAGACGGACAACGTGTCAGTAGTCTGGTACATAAACAAGGAAGAACCAGGTCTTATCCATTGTGCAGAGAGGCCCTCAGGATTTGGAAATGGGCTGTGTCTACCGGACGCTTTCTGATAGCAACGCACATCCCGGGGACATCCAACGTCATTGCGGACAGGTTGAGCAGAGCCATCCTGTTGCCCCATGAATGGTCCCTCAAATCTCAAGTCGTGGAAAAGATTTTCCACAGATGGGGTCAGCCTTGCTGCGACCTATTTGCATCCCCATTGAATGCCAAATGCAGAAGCTACTTTGCCCTACTACCCCCCCCCCCCCGAGGGGGCATCACTCTGTGTGGGCTGAAAGGATCCCTGAGTCTTTCGGAACCACATCTTTCTGCCTCTTTGCCCTTTGGGGTATGGTCTAGATGGGGCGGAAAAACGGACCCTTACGGCAGACAGGGTTTTCCCTTCTTGCTCGCACCTAGTGAGAGTTTCCTTTACTTTGGGACCAAACAGTGAGGCACCATCAAAAGGGGCATTAGCAAAGGAAGACTTGAAGGCTTCCACAAAGGAGCATAGGCGCAGCCAGGATTGTCTCCTCAGAGCAATTGCTGAGGCTGCCATCCTACTCGAACCTTCGGCTGCATATGAGCCTCATGGACGAGTTAACTATGGAGTTGAGGGTGTTAAGGTGTGCTGTCACTTTCTCGGAGACAGCAGCATCTGTATTGCCCTGGAGAGCATCTCCCAGTTCCTTGAGGAGATCTCTCTGTAGACGCGTAAAGTGCGTAAGGTAGTTCAGCGATCGCATGGAAAATGTCACAGACCTAAAGACGCGCTTCCCATATCTGTCCATCGTCCTAGAATCCTTATTAGGAGGATGGACAGAGGAAGACGATTCAGACATTTCCTTTTTAGTGGCTGCCGCCACCACCATAGTATCCACTGGCACTCCTTTAGTTAGAAAGCTTTTATCTTGAGGGCTGTGATATACTTGTTGGGTCTGCGGGGGACCAGTTCCACTGTATCAGGTGTCTCCCATGCCCTTCGCGCTATCAGGTCCATGAGTTCGTCAAAGGGAGGGGTCACCCAGGAGGTAGAAGGTTGAACCCCAAATGCCTTCAGCATCCAGGAGGTAATGAATACCGTCTTTATTCTGGAAAGTCCATTGTGGTGCAGCCTCACCTTTTTGTGCTTACTGATGTCTTGTATACAGTGCATCTTTGTGCTTTTCTTTGGAAGAATTTTGTACAACTGGTTTCTAGATTCTACCTTTGATGGAAATGGCTATTTTGGGGGTACTCTTCCCTTTTGACTTCTCAGTGTTTTATGTGGAAGAGGAAGCCCTGCATGCTTTGCCATATGCTCAGGTGGCTTTCTCTGCTGTCTGTTCCTGAGCCAGCGGGTCTCTTGTGAACTCCTAATAAAATCAGGTGGGGTGGTGGTAGAAGTTAGTTTGTTAAAATTCCAAGACCATACTTAAAGTTTTCTGAAGAGTATGGTATGTCTGTCAGTAAGAAAATGAAAACCATTTACAAAGTCTGAGGTTGCAATGTTTGAGCATTTCCCCTCCTCCATGTTAGTATTTGTAAGTATAGCAGTGGTGTAGAAGAGTGTTTTTGCATCAGGGGCAGGGAAAGCAGCCTCTTGGTGGGGGGGGGGGGGGTAAAAAAAAAAGAAATGCATTAGTAATGTTTGAACAAATGTTGACATTCACTCAAATTATGTGACCATTACAGTTTTTACAAAGTTGCAGGGCAGAAGCAGTTCTTGGACTTGCATGTACACTTCTGATGGGTCTATATTAGGAATTTGAACAAATTAAAATGCAAATACCCTTTCATCAATGCATGCGTGTCAAACTCGCAAGTAAGCAAATGGCCACATCGCCGATTTTTTTTCCCCAAGGGAAAAATTGGTAGGCCAGCTACACACACTGTTACAAACATAAAGTCAGGAGGCTATGCCCTTCACACACCCCCAATGAGGGGGGCTATGCCCCTCACACTCCCATAACTAAATATGCTAACTCCGAGATCGCACTACAGTGGGGAAAAGGGCAGATTTACAACAGCCAAAAAAACAATGTGGCTGTTCGCTAACCTGTGAGTTCGACACATGTCGATGAAAGGGTATTCGCATTGTAGTTCATTCGAATAAGTAACATAGACCCACTTCTTATAGAGAGGTGGTAGAGACAGCAGTGGAAATGCCTTTTAAACTGAGCAGTTGTAGTGGGTCTGTTTTTGTACTGCTGATATGGTGATTTGTTTTTCAGCACAGTAAAGTTGGGGTAGTGCTGGGAATGGGCCCAGGCAGCACCCACCACCCAGATGGTGGTGAAGAATGCTTTCACACTTCGCCTTTTAGTGTTGGAACTCTGTATATTTGTATAAGGATTGTAGTGGGGATCCCCTCATTTCCCCCTTCATTAGAGAGTGGTTGGGATGCTTGGAGGACTTCTAATCATCATTGGACTTACTACTGCAGTACAATTCCATTTCCATTCTAGTTGGACGTGGGCAGACTTTTTCTGACTGGTCTGACTTCCAAAACATTGAGGGATCCCATCATGGGGTTTGACCATGTCCTCTCACTCCAGATAGCAGTTAACACCTGGCTAAAATGCAGAACAGCCAGTGGCATCTTAAGTTCTTTTTTGTTGCAGCAGATAATAGAATGTAAGCTTGTATGTTCATTGACCCCTTTCAGGTGACTTCCAGAGGGATGATTACAGTTTTGGGAACTTTTTATTTGTTTTCTTGTAGTATCAGGCTGAGTCCTCTAGTGAATACTTAGTTTTAAATTTAGACTGAGTGAATTGCTACTTTCTAAAGTTGGTGCCTTTACCAGAAGAATTGATGTGCACTTGCAGAAGACTGATTCTGCCCAAATTCTCATCTTTCTTGGAGCATTCATACCTCGTGGTGCAGGATGCTTTGTAGGTTACTCCTGTCATAGGTACAACCAGCCTGCTTCTTCAGTGATCGGATAATTCACTCTAGTTTTATGTGAGGTCCAACATCCAGGGGCGCTATACTCATCCTACACACTCCCTGGTTTCTTCTTCCTCTGTTACAAGGTTGTTGACATGCATATGATTAACCCCAAAACAGCTTAGCGTTCAGCACCAGGGACTGTGTTCACAGAAGCAATCCCTTCACATTTTTTTTTAACTCGGAATTAGATGAAGGTTAGGCCTGTTCCATGCAGATTTACCTCTGTATTGGCTATGAACTACCTGACTAGGAGCCTGTCTAATCAGGCTTCCCTCTAGAAAATGTCTCCTTCAGAGAAGGCTGTAAACCTGATAAAGGAACATCTTAAGTCCGGCATCAGAGGACGTTCTAAGTATTAATGAAAAATGCACATCCAGAACAATGAGGAGCCAAAGCTGAGCATATCTTCCCACCACCAGCCTTTTGTTATGTTTTTGAGACAGCATCCCTAAAGCTTGTCAGACCTCAAACTTGGTAGAGTAAATAAGGTGTGTGTGAGAAGACCTGCAGTAGTCCAGCATGACTGTCGAAGAAGGTAGGAGACTCATTGAATTGAGAGAGAGAGTGACAGTTAGTGATGCCCTGACCCCATGTAAAAATAAAAGTCAACAGGATAAAGGAATCTTTGTACGAAGTTCATTCAGTAGTTACCTTAGCTGTCACCAGAAGGTCAGTATTGGCTCCAGAGCTAGGTATACTGCTTAAGGAGAGCAAATGTTTACATATATTAGGCAAAAAAATATGCAACCATGGCTTTTACAGCTATAAATCATCAAACCCATATTATGTTTTACATCCACAAGCAGATGGAGAATATGGCATCAGAAATTAAGGATTAAGTCCTTAAAATAAGAACACTGGCATTACTCAAGTTTCTAAAGTGGGGGGGGGGGGCATGCCATAAAATCTTTTTTTATATAGGGAGCAGCAAACATGCATGGTTGTTAAAAAGCATGCTAACAGTATATTTACAAGATGAGATCAAGTTGCAGTTTCTGGATGCCTCCTACAGAGGAGGAGTTTTGCTCCTTAAGAGATCTTGCGTAGGAGAGAGGAGAAGGCAAAGACTGCAGAATTTTTAAATTAACTTATAGGTTCATAGGTAGTTACTGGGCTATCTGCCCGAAGACATTTATAAGCCTAGCCAGAATGTGTTGGCTTTCGCCACCCCCTTAGATTAGTTCCCTGTGCCTCTGTCCAGCAGAGCCATTGAAGTGATCCCTGGGGTAAACGTAGTTTCCCATCCACACGTCAAGGTTTCTCTTGAAGAGGGTTAGCGAGGAGCTCTGCCTAATGTAGATTGGAATTTTGTTCCAGAGCATGGGAAGTCTCTGGGACAGGAATCTATCCCTCCAGCATGTCCTATTTATTGTTGTGGTGAGGTTTAGATCCCTGGAGCGTGTGGCTCGAGGGGATATGATTTTCTTCAGGTGGAGCATGTCCATCAAATCTGGGTTGGACATGGTCTTGTATGTCAGGCAGAGATCACCTCTGAGTAGGTGGTATGCAACAGAGTACAGCTGGAGTTTCTTCAGTCGAGCTGCATAGGGCATCTGCTTGAGGCCAGTGATCCACTTGGTGAGGAACTTCTGTGGTCTTTCCAGTTGTTGCAGGTGTCTTGTAAGGTACATCCCAAATGGGGCATTGTACTCTATGATGGATCTGAGTGATGCATAGAGGGGCCCAATGACCTCTTTCGATCTGGATGCAAACCCTTTTGTGATTAGGTGGGCCACATAAAAGGATTTTCTAACCACTTTGGCAATGTGATTATCAAAGGTGAGGTTACTATCTACTTGGGTCCCCAGATTCCTTATTACGTCTTCCGTATTTAGGGAGCTACCACCTATGTGGTAGTTTGTGGGTACTTTGTTTTTTCCAAAGGGGATGACTGCACTTTTTGGCATTTAGCTTGAGACCATGGTTTTGACACCAGGTATCTGTCTCAGTGATACCCTTTTGGAGGATGTCTGTGTCAGCCAGAGAGTCAATTATACCCCCTAGTTTGTAGTTGTCTGCAAACTTGGTGAGCCATAGTCCTCCTGTGCTTGCCTGTACCTCTGAGAAGTATATGCCGAACAGGAGTGGTCCTAGGACTGAGCCCTGGGGAACGCCACGCTTTATCCTGTTTTTCCCTGGTATGGTGGGAAATGTCATACCATGTTATGGGCCTTCTTTGGGAAGCAATCCAAGGTAGATCAGTTCATGCAGAGAAGTTTTTTTTCAAAATAAGCACCACAGGGGTGGTGGTGTTGGCAGGAGGGAAGACTCCTTGCTCGCTCAATGGATAGCACTGGGTAAGACTGGGCAGTGTTGACTACTATCCCAATCCTTAACCTTCCTCCACTTTTTCTTTGCCTTCTACCCTTCTTTTGCACATTCTGGATAGAAGGCTTTCCCACATGAAACGACACTGGTTTTCAGTAACAGACAAATGAGTAAGGGAGATCATGTTGACAGGCTGCAAGAGTTCAAAGCTTTCACTTTTTCTGGGAGTGCATCACTCCAGTATATGAGGAATAAGCAGAACCAGTATGCCCACTTTCTCCTTATTGCTGTTTTGGCCCAAAAAAAGATATCACTTGAATTATTGTTGATCTTTCCAAGCTTTTAAAGGTAGCCAAGTTCAGGATGCTAGCTCTTCAGGCACTACTATTTGCTGCTTTTACTACAGGTTCTCTTTGTAATAGTAGATGTCCGTCCATGTAACTGTTGCAGTATTCATTACAGAGGGGATGTCCCACCATAGGCAGCCTGCCCCTTGGCCAATATAAATAATCTTAAGAGATCTTTTTTGTGCCGTACATCACATTTATCTGCCCCACACAAGAAGGTAGGGCATAAAAGGTATGTATAGATGTACCTACCTCAAACTTCCTTTGCCGCTACTTCAAATGCTGTTTCTTGCCATTTGGTTTGAATGCTTTGTTGCTGTACTGAATATTTAGCAATGCCAGATAAGTGCCCCATTGGGGGGTATTATTTTTTTTAATTGTACTTTCTTGGTCTTGTATTTTATATCACTACCTAGAGTTTATGCCATCCAAGAGTGGGAAAATGTCACTGTGGGAGGCAGGTTCCCCATAAGAATCATCAAGAACATAGTCTTTTTTTTTTTTTTTGGTCTGGGCACTTCCCATGACTATACCTGTTGCAGTATTTGTAAGGCATTTGTGCGTAAGAAGCTCAGAAGGTCTTTTTCTTCTCTGGCCATTTATCTTTAAAACCAGTGACTAACAGTCAGCCCAGGGTACCATGTTGGAATCCTGTAACCCCAAGATACTCCAACTAGGTAAGAAGGCACCCAAGAAGTCTCTGCCAGATTGTTGCCCAACCGGGGACATCCCTCTAAAAGCAGGTAATAGCACTGTAGGTCATTTGGTATTTGTCAGATTCCTGTGCTGGGACCCCACCAGAGGGGCTGGCATGGATCCATCTTTTCTCATATCCTATGAGGCTTTGCAGGCATCTGCTCTGAACATCGAGGGGAAACCACTATTGGTTATCTCTGCGGATTCTAAAGGAATTCTACAGATATTGATCAGGCAGGAAGTTCCAGGTTCTCTTCTTGAATCTCTCCAAGGGTCGGAACCTCTGGTATTTTAAGACTGATGTCCATTCTAAGAAAAGACAAAAACCTGAAGCATGCTTCGGTCTATCCTATGGATCCCCAAAGGGAATGGCAAGAGTTTAATCAGGACTCGCTCCTTGCCTTAATGGCCCTGAAAGCCTCTTCATAGGAGTTCAGTACCTGCTCCTCTTTGAACCTCTACCTCATCTAAATGGTTCAGGGAACCAGATTCCTCTGATGAGGATTCCCTGTTTGGTGAAGAGTCTCTCTCCTATTCTTCACAGATGCTTTCGCCTTTGGCTTATGTTCCTGATGAATAGGAGTCTGTTAACACAGAGTCTCCTTTCGAGGAATTGTCCTTTGGGGAGTCAGTTGCGAGGGGTAATGAAATTCCTTAAGTGGGATTGTTAAGTCTGATAGAGAAGCTATAAGGAGTTGCATCAGCTGGATATTCCTAAATCTTTGGCAGTTCCTTCTGTGTTAGCTGCTTTGATAGATACTTTCATTGCTGCTTCCAAGTCTCATGATTTTCAGCCTCCTGCTCTTAAGAAACCTGGTAGGTTCTATAAAGTTATTGAGGATGGTCTGTTTTTATTTAAATGTCCTGCTGCAGATCTTGCTGTGGTCTCAGTCTCTTTTGTCAAACCTTCTAAACTTTTGCCCTCTTCCAAACATTTGATCTGATGATGTTAATCTTTTCCATTCATCACTGATGGGTTCGGTACAGTGCCCTTTGAAACTAGTCGGTCTAATACCAAGTTTGTGCCAGCCAAAGAACTCTCAAGCTAAGCTTCTACCTGTAGTGCCCTTCTCCCTGTTACCTCAGATCTCATTTGCCGCCTAGCCATAAAACCTCATTTCAGCCAAGCTCTCAGCTCAGTGGAAAACTTTTGCTATCTTTTCTGGATATTTTGTCTATCCCGTATTTCTTGTTTATCTTGCTATTTCTTTAAATTTGATATAGTTAGACCTTTTTACCCTTCTATTTCTACCCATTTGGTAATTTTTAAGTACCATTGGTGGTATGACATTTGTTCCTACCCATGTGGTATTTCTTAAAATACCATTGTTGGTATTTCTTCTTTCCTTTTTTAGCTAACTTGTGTGCGTTTGATATATATTTTGATATAGATATAGTGGATCTTTAGACATGTTAGGCATGTAGGTAATCGAATCAGAACTCTTAGCCTTAGTTTTCTATCTAACTTGTGTGTATTTTGTTAATGATGTCTGATAAACAGGGCACGTCTGGGTTTGAGCATTGTACTTCATGTAAGGGTAAACTGCCTAACAGTGATTCCCACAATGACTGTGTTTATTGTTTGGGGGTCCCCATCTTTCGGTACAAACCCCTTGTGTGATTTGTCAAAGTTTTATTCAGCGCACCTTGAATGAGCGCAAAACAAGCTGATTCTGAAGGGCCTCCTTAAGTTGCCCTTTTCAGAGACCCTAGCAACCTGCATGAACTGTCAAGGTTTTTATGTAGGAAAAACAATGCATAAGCTTAAGGAAAGGATCTTAGAACATGCTAGCAATATAAGGAATAATGTACATACCAGTGCTTTGGCAGTACATACAGGTAAAACAGGTGATAATGTTTTTCATTTTAGAGTTTTACAACAGGTCAGACCTGGTATGAGGAGAGGAGATGTGAATAACTATTTAGAGAATCTGGAGGTTAAATGGATAATAGCACTGCAAGTCCACAGAGATCCAGGGCTTAATGCTAGTGTGCCTTTAAAGCCAGCACTAATTAAAAGAAGCTGAATCTGATTTATTTTAAAGTAGCATGTGATTTTAACTTACACAAGTTGTTTTTTTAATTGTAATTTTATGTGGATCTGAGAGAAGTGGTAACCCCATGAAAGCACTCATCCTTTTACAATAAAACTGATACACTACAACTTGGAAGAATAATGCTTTATTTGTCTCTGTTCAGCTTTGTTGGTGTGCTCACATTTTGCTTTTCTACATTTGGACTTTGTGTGTGAGCTACCTTTGGCAGGAGTATGTGCTTTTTGTTTTACGTCTTACTTATTTGTTCGGCACCACACTGCACATGGCTGAATCTATGGATCCTAAAAACACCATCTTGGAAGGGCAAGTAACCAGAGGAATGAATCCTACACAGGATGGATTGGATAAATATATTAAATATGTTTGTAATCAACCCAATCGTCTCATGTTTGAATCTGAAAACACCAGATGAGAACATAATGGAGCAAACTGAAAACCTGTCTGATTTCTTGAGCCTCTTCAAACAATGAGAGTCTCGTGTATAAACTTAAGAAATATGATTGGGAGAGATTCCATTTAGAAACCTGCCTAGAATACCAAATCATACCAAGAGGCTTAAGAATAGTTAAAATGCCCACACAGGGTAAAACTGAACTGCGCTGTCAATGGCAAAAACTCAACTTGGAATTGAGTTTATTTAAGACTACTGGTGGAATATTGTATGCCGATAGAAATGTCAATAAGGGCAGACAGAGCGGATTCTTCATGAATTAAAAGATGGATTCTCAGGTGAAGATTTCATGCTGAAACTGGATAATGTATGTGTGGACCCATTGGCCTATGAGTGCAGACTAAAGCAGCAAAAACAAAAGAAGTTGTACAGAGAGTATTCAGATTTTACTAAAGGGCACATCTTTTGTTTGGCCTTGTAGCAATGACTTGAAAACTGCTCCATTACATCCGTCAGGAACTGTACATACACAATCTGCCAACAAAGACTTTATCCCCAATGTAAGAAATCCGCAACATTCTACATCTCAAACAATATGTTCTGATGAGAACATTTTAATTGGTGGTCAAGTACACAATATAGCGAGCATTAAACCATGAGCAGAAACGTCCCTGTCAGGTGCTCGCATTAAAACCAAGGAAACTGTGAATGAATTGGGCTTATCAGTGCCTTCTTTTTCCATGAATCATTTTGCTGCCTTACCTCTTCTGACACAGTTACCAACTACATCCAGAAGAGGGCGCTCGCCAGTCAATCGGAAGCGGAAGGCCTCTGGAAGCAACACATCCAGACACAGACGCTGACATTAGAGGCTAACAATCAACAGACTCTTGAATTAATGGATGTGAAACCTAATGGTGAACGAATATCTACATGAGGATTAAAAAGGCATAACCAGCGTATACACAGGATTGCAAAGGCATAACCAGCATATACACAGCGTTCTAAATGAGACCTTAACCAAAGTAACATCAGAGACTATCAGCTGGTACCTGAATTAACGGACATAAATTCAAGTAGAGAACAAATACAAATGCAAGGACTGCAGAGACCCAACCAACTTGTATATAATTTATCGGATTTGACCTTGAGTGAAGCGCAGCTTGCACTTTTAAACAAAGGCCTGAGTTCTATACCAGCCAAAAGATCTGACATTAATGGTTATTTTGGACTTAAGACTTTTTGCAAGGGATGTTACACTTAAATGCCTGCATGGTGAGTCTAATGCTTCAGCTGTAAGTACCAATACTGTTTCCTGTAGTACACGCAGTACACATAATCTGCCTTTATCTAACGCTCTAGAAGCATTAAAGTGTGTGAATTGGATATGTATAATGCATCTTGCAATACTAAAAGCCATTTCTCTAATTTAAGTACAGCAGAGTGTGAAGCCTTGAGACGACTGCAGATGTCTGACAATATTAGTATTAGACCAGCTGATAAAGGGGGAGTGGTTGTTATTTTTAATAGAACTGACTATACATGTTGGATGAATGAAATGCTTATGGATACAGATACCTGTATTAAGATACATGAACATGTTATTGACAGAAGCATTTACATTGTCAGGGATATACTGTATGAATTGTTAATGTATGGCTTGATAGATTTGGGCTTGTAGGAGTTTTTCATGGTGGAATATCCTTTAATACCCACCCTCAATGGACTGCCTAAAATTCATAAGACATTAATAAAACCCTCCATGAGCCCCAATAGTCTCAGTTCAAGGCTGGGCCTCCGAGCCCCTGTCACAGTATGTAGAAAATATGTTGAACCTCTACTTGTGGGAGCTCCATTAGTTTTGAAGGACACTGTTCCATTCTCACAGCACTGTGCGAGGTGTAGTACAGCTAAACGGAGAGCTTAACACTTTAAGAAAATCCAATAAGTGAAAGAATCAGGGTGTCTTGTAGCTTTACTGAGATTTCTTAACTTTAATACTTTTTTGTAAAACTGCAACACAATACAAATAGCAACATATCAGAATATATACAATATACAGCACTTCTAAATACAAAGAATTACAACATACACATTATTTACAGGAGATGTGAATGCCAGGGCCTGGGAACTGATCATGACTGCACTTCATGAGGACTAGAAAGAAAGCTGCTTCCTGACCGAGTTGCATCACTTCTTGAGGCTTGCTATAATGCTGTAAAACAAGTTAATCTAACTGTTATAAATAAAAGGTCACTAGATGGCAGCAAGAGATCAAAAATGCTCAAACTGTACAACTATGATATAAACTGCCTGAAGTGCTATGAAGGGCAGAATACTCCCTACCTGGCATATTATTGGGATGCCACTACACTCATTAATATTACTACACACAATAACACATTTTAACAATTTTCAGAAACAAGAACTACAGTGTCTGAGACTGGCCTCCAATAAACTCTAGCAGTTCTTTGACAACTTACTTCCACCTTTCTCACTTTACCATCTCTGCTTGGTAACGTGTCCACGATAAGTCCCACAGGCCTTTCATTCCTGCATTTTTGATTGTTCAATAGCACGTCACCTACTTCAATGTTTGGATAGTCCCGGGTTCAATTTCTGTGACTTTGTAAGGTGGATAAGTGTTCCCTTTTCCATCTTTGCCAGAAGGTGTCAGCAAGACTCTGAACTTGCTTCCATTGTTTTACATGAAGGCCTGCTGTTTTGAAGTTACCAGAAGGAGCCAACAAAGAATTTGCCTTTTGAGTCAAAAGCATGGCTGGTGTAAGAACCTCAGGATTATCTGGATCGTTTGACACTGGTACTAAAGGTCTTGAATTCATAATAGCCATACCTTCCACCATAAAGGAACTTAAACTGTCATGGGTCAGATGAGTGGGCTTATCTTGGAGCAACATTGCATCCAAGATGCGTCTAGCTGCACCTGTTAGTCTTTCCCAAGCACCACCCATATGAGATGAGTGCAGAGGATTGAAGACCCATGTGCATCCTTTGTCTTGTAGATATTCTCGTACTGCTGTATCACCTGCACAGATATTCAGTTCCTTAGAAGCTCCCACAAAGTTTGTCCCTCTATCAGAGCGAAGTAACTTTGCTGGGCCATGAATTGAAAAGAATCTTCTCAAGGCATTAATAAAACTGGAAGCTGACATAGATTCAATCAGTTCTATATGTACAGCTCGTGTAGACAGGCATGTAAAAAATACTCTCCAGCGTTTGTTAGCACTACCTCCTCTAGCGTGGCAGGTTACCACTGTCCACGGGCCAAAAACATCAATACCCACGCTAGTGAATGGTGGTTCAGGAGTCACTCTATCTTCTGGTAAATCTGCCATCTTTTGACTTTCTAATCCCCTTCTCAGTTTACGACAGATAACACATTTGTGAATAACTGCAGATGTCAGGTTTTACCACCAAGGATCCAGAAACCTGCAGCTCTGATTGCACCTTATGTTATGTGATGCCCTTGATGAGCCACTTGGTTATGGTAATATATCACAATCAGTGTAGCAGTATGATGATTGTGGGGGATGATAATTGGTTGCTTTTCTTGTTCAGTCAGTGTTGCAAAGGACAAGCGTCCGCCAACTCTCAGCAGTCCGTCTTGATCTATAACAGCATTAAACTTATTGAGACAACTTTGTTTTGTCAATGCCTTTTGCTCTTTTATGCAGTCATATTCCTTTTTGAAGTGTTTGTGCTCAACAGAAGATGATCACATTCTTTGCTTGTGAAAGTTCCCCTAAGCTAACTTGCTGATGAAAACTTTTCCAGCCTCGAAGTAGAGAGCTACCTGATTTTCTCTGAAAACTTCTGGCAATATGAATAAGTCTGGCTATAGTTTCAACTAGTGTTTTCCAGTTTGAAAATCTTTCAAAACAATGTGAATGAATAGTGGAATCAATCAAAGGCTCTAGTGCTGAAGGTTGCAACTGCTGGTTTAATTTCAGGATCAGCTTCAGGCTCCCTGAGAGGATAGCCAGTAGCCATGTCATTTGAATTGTCTTTAACTGGCTGGTAAAGAAACAAAGGGCCTGAGAACCATATAGTGTTCTGAAGGCAGGCTGTCTGTGTGGGCCTTGTAGCATAATCAGCAGGATTTTGCTCTGTGGGTACATAGAACTACTGATCAGGATGAGTTACTTGTCTGATTCTATTTACTCTGTTGGAGACTTACAGAAAGAATCTTCTAGAGGTACTGCAGATGTACGCCAGGACGGTTTTACTGTCTGTAAAGAATTTCACAACATCCAGTTCCAGGTCTATTTCATCTCTGATTAGCTCATACAGTTCTACTGCTAATACGGCTGCACATAGCTCCAAACGTGGGATTGTATGCGCTGGTCTAGGGCTTAACTTCGTTTCCCATAACGAACCCAGCGTGTGACATACACTTACTGCATCAGTTTTCAAGTAGGCTACTGCACCTATAGCTGTGAAGGATACATCTGAAAAAATATGCAGTTCCTTTTTACAGGCTACAGTCAGTGAAACAGGCCCATAACATCTGGGTATCTTTAAGCCTTTCAAAGCCTGCAAAGACTCCTTCCACTGAATCCACTCATGCAGTCTGTCTTGTGGGAGTAATGCATACCATTCCCATTTCCCAGATGACAATTCACGGACTAAGGCCTTACCTTTTATAGTCGCTGGTGCAACTAACCCAAAGGAATCATAAAGGCTGTTCACGGTAGCTAAGATTCCTCTTCTGGCGAAGGGTTTTTCCTCTGAAGAGATCTGAAAAACAAAGCTGTCTGTTTTTAGATACCAGCCTAGTCCTAAACTTTTCTGAAGAGGAAGGGAGTCTGTACCCAAAGATCTTTAAGGTCTTTAGCTCTATCTTCTGCAGGAAAGGCTTCCATGACCTGTTTGCTGTTACAAGCAACCTTATGAAGCTGCAGATTAGATTCTGCCAGCATCTGCTTTGTTTTGTTGAGAATGTCAATTGCTATCTCAGGAGTGCTAGCTGATGCGAATTCATCATCTACATAGAAATGTCTCAACACAAAGTGTTGGGCATCTTGTCCATAATGTTCAGCTCCATTTAGGGTAACTTTATGCAAACGGTATATAGCCACATCAGGAGAGGGACTGTTGCCGAAGACGTACTCTCATTCTGTACTCCACTACTACTTTGTCTGTCATAATCTTTGTACCAGAGAAAAGGTAAATCATCTTGATGGTCCTCTCACACCAGAAAACAGTAAAACATCTACTGCACATCAGCTGTGAAGGCTATGGGCTCTTTTCTAAAGTGCATGAGGACCCCTAGTAGAGTATTGTTTAGATCTGGACTACTTAACAGTATCTTATTTAAAGAAATACCTTCACATTCTACACTGGAATCGAACGCAACTCTTATTTGATCAGGTTTGTGTGGGTGGTAAACACCAAACATTGGCAGATACCAGTGTTCTTTACCTTGATCCAGTGGGCCTGCAATTTCAGCGTGATCATTATCCAGTAACCTTTTGATGAATTCTGTGAAATCTCTTTACCTTTGGCTTTTTTTGTAAGATTCTACAAAGAGAGTTCAGGCACTTCATGACTTGTTCTCTATTACAAGATAAACGATACCTGGGTGTGCAAAATGGCAGAGGGGGGCCCACCCAACTGTTGTCATCCTGGTATGTCTCTGTCCATGATCCGGAGAAAGGCTTGTTCTTCTATGGACAGAGCTTGTTTATTATTGCCCTTTGATTTCTGAAACACTGAAACCCCTAGATTGTCAGTTTCTATGTTAAAGCTGGTATCTTTGCTGTGTGAAGAAGAGTCCCAAAACAGTGTTAAATTATCAAAGCTTTCTTTAGCAGTAAAATTGTTCTGGCATGGACTGAAAAAGGATGTGTGATCATTTGTTAACACAGACGTTTTGAAGGAACTGATGCTGTTTGGTTGGTGAGCTGATCCCAGGCAAACTTCTACAATGACCCACCCCAAGTCAATTCTCTGAGCATAAGGGGCATTGAAAGATCCATTCATTTGCTCATGCACTTTGTGCACTTCTAAAATGTCTCTTCCAAGAAGCAAAATTGGGCGGAGGTGAGGACAAGCCACCTCTAAAGAACGTATTACGGACTTGTCATCAGGTATCATGCAACACTGTATCAGTGTAGGTAATAGGAATCACTTTTCCTTATCAAAAGATTCAATAACGAAGTCTATGGCTCTTCTGCCTGCAGTTTCCATAATGCCTGCGCATGTCTTTAGAGTATAGGGAGCTGCAGTTGTTTTAATGTTAAAGATATCGAAAAAGTCTGACCTTGCAAGTGATTTGTTACTCTGCTCATCAAGAACTGCATAAATCTTCATTGCTTTGTCTCTTTTCCCGGTGGGATACACAGTGACTAAACAGATCTTAGAACATGACCATGGATTTTTATCTTGGCCACAGATTTCAGTGTAC
Organism: Protopterus annectens; assembly: GCF_019279795.1. NCBI lineage: Eukaryota > Metazoa > Chordata > Ceratodontiformes > Protopteridae > Protopterus > Protopterus annectens. Next base: position 993,693,604 of record NC_056727.1, on the reverse strand, counting down.
TCGACTGATATTTTACAGTCTTTAGCTATATGCTTAGTAGAGTCACAGCACTTGAAACAGATGCCATTTTGTTTAAGAAAGGACATTCTCTCCTCAATAGGCTTGCCTCTAAACCCTTTGCTCCTTTTCAGAGGATGAGGCTTCCGGTGAATTGGGCATTGCCTATCAGGACTTTCTGCAGGGCTCACCTTGCTGCTGTCTGGACAGTTTGTGGCCCTTGAAGGTACAACTGTTTTGTGTGTGAACACAGAAGTATTACTGTGAGGTCTGGAAGGCTTTTCTGGTCTGGATGGCAGATTACTGCTGCTAATGACGGCAAAGCTGGGGTTGCTCCTAATCTTTGCTTGCTGCTGTACAAACCTAGAAAACACACGGGGAAAAGCTACTCCATTTTCCTCTTTGTATTTAGCTCCAACAGATGCCCACTTTTGTTGCAAGGTATATGGTAGATGTTCTTCGTGTTTCACTGTTGCAGTCATTACATTTGGGTTATCCTGCTGGCAGGTTGCCCTCAGTCGGCCTGAATTCCAAAGTCTTGGGTCCTGCGTCGGTTGCTGTCGCCTCTTCCCTGATGTCAGGTCATCAAGGGCATAAAAGATGCAGCCGACACCATTTTATTCAGTCTTTCTTGCCACGTGGTGCCAGAAGCAGTTCGCAAGTGCCGGTCGGCAGACTCCTGAGAATTTCGTGTTCGGGTTTCAGATCCAAAGTCTTCATTCAAAGCTAAGTACCCCATTGGGGAAACTTTTTTTTCCTTGCTCCAGACCGATGTCAGAAAAAGTTAATAATTGTATTTCTTGTGGGAAGCAAATACCTCATAAGGATTTTCATTCTTACTGTATTCCTTGCCTAGGCCCTGACCACGACTTTGCTAGTTGTCGGTTTTGTGCTAGATTTAACCAACACACTATTAAGCGTCTGTATGATTTTGCATTAAGCTATTTTGGGCGAAGATTTAATTATACAATGTCGTCGGATAGCAATCCAACTACCGGAGTTCACAAAAAAGGCAAAGAAAAAGACAAGCAACCAAGGTCCAAAACAGACGACGAAGCTTCTAAGCACATCTCCGGTTTGCCAGTTCTCAGTGAGGTGCTTTCGCAGCCTCTGATGCCCGCTACTTTAGAGTCGCAGGCCACTACCGACTCCCACGTGGAGTTGGCCAGGCCACAGGAAACTCAAGGATGTTATGTGATCCTATCTCGCCTACATTCTGACTGATGGGCTCGGAGCCGATCCCTCGGCTCCGACTCGGCACGCTTATGCTATAGAGCGAGGCCTCTAATTGGCTGAGCTATCTTTATCCCAGGATGCACCACCACTAATCCCCCAGATCTTGTTTGCCGCTTTCAGAGCTTGGACGTGGTCTCAACATTGGCTGGGCTAAGTACTATATTTATAGTCTCTTTTCCTGTCAGTAGTTCACTCATTTCAACCCAAAAGCTGTTTTAACGGCTATTTTTTGTGTACGAGTGTTTCTTGTTATTTCATTGAGTTTAGCTTAAATTTTCCTGTCAGAGAAGGTTCCGTTTAAGTTAGAGGGGCCTTCCCCTGTTCTAACTACTTTAGTGGTTGTGTGTGGGTCAAGTACCCGTTTGAGTTAGAAGGTCTTGACCCTCCTTGTTTTTTTCCCTTTCTCTTTCTCTGTGTTAAAAAAAAAAAAAAAAAAAAAAAAGAGGTTTTTCAGTTTAAAATATTCTGAGTTTCTGGCATACTTTGTAACTGTTGTGGTCTGTGTTTTTTTGTAGAACTATGTCTAAGGAACATAAACCCTCCGGGTTTAAAAAGTGCACGAGGTGTGGGTTCAAAATGTCCATAATGGACGACCACTCCTCGTGCGTCTATTGTCTTGGCGCCAAACATCTCCAGGGATCGTGCAATGTATGCCATGCGTTTTCCTCCCGAGTCCTCCAGGAGAGGAAAAACAAATTAATCCTTAAAGGATTAATCAAGCCTTCTTTCGAGGAGGCTTTATCTTCCTCTCCGTCTCCTTCTAAGAAGAGAGCGCGGCTCCGACCAGTCAGTCGGAACCGACGGCTAAAAAAGCAAAGCAGACTTCTCCATTGGCTCCACGGACTTCGGAGCCGAGTTCGGAACGGTCTGCCTCGATGCCTCCAGCCTCGACTCCTCTGGTTTCGGAGCCGAGGTCTGGGGCATCGAGAGGCGGGTCACCCTCATCGGCTCCACTGATATTGGAGCCGATAAGGGTCATCGGCTCAGACACTTCCCCCTCGAAGCCGAAGTCCTTATCGGTGCCGAGGGAAATTTCCTTGAAGGTTTCCTCAGAGCCGATAATTGAGTCCTTTCGGAGCTGGTCCCCGAGCCCTTCGGAGCCGATGGAGAAATCGGTTCGGGCCCGATCGGTATCCTCGAGATCTTCCAGGATGTCTGATTCAGACATCGACAGGGTGCTCCTTCGACTCTTCCAGTCTCCGGTGTTCCAAAAGATGGTTTCGGCTCCAGCCCATTCGGCTTCGGAGCAGATGGTCCACTCCCTTACTGTACTTCCTCCTCCAACAGCTTCGGCACCGTTGGAGCAGGTGTTGGTGAAACCAGTGGAGGTGTTAGGGTCAGGCCCGACCCTTGCTCAGACTCCGGCCCCTGGGTCGGAGTTCAGTGCACGGACTTCTTCCTTCGCCCGGGGCTTGGGATTGATACCTTCGGTTCCAAGTGTCCCTCCTGGTGCGTCGGGCGGGAGTACCGCCCACTGTCGTACACGGAGGGGACCTTCCCAGGATTCTGGTGGTCCCGCCTTCAGGGCTATGAGGAGTGCTTTGGCCAAATCTTCTTTGGCTACCTCCACAGTTTCCCGAGCTCCTTCCCTACATTTGGAGACTGGGTCGTTGGCAGTTCCCCTGTCCGCAGACAGCGGAGCCCCTGGGCCTCAGGTTACCCCCGCTGGGGTTTCTCCCCCTCCTGGAGGTCCTTCTGAAGCCTTTTCGGAAGAACCTCCCAGGAAAAAAACGTGCAAGAGGAAGCACGTTGACTGCCCTGACGAGTCTTTGACATCTGACACCGATCTCGATGATGCAGAGGGGTCCCCCAAGTCGTCCTCTGATGATGTCTCCTTTGCAGACATCCTGGAAGCCCTAAAACAACGAGGCGGCTGGCAGTCCAAACCTCCCTCTGCTGATGAGTCGGTGTTCCTGAAGGCCTTCGGGGCTCAGCCCTCCGCCTCCTGGGTGTCTCCGCCCTTCGACGAGCTCTTGGATTTGATCTGTCGAAGGGCGTGGGAACACCCGGACTCTGTGGAACCGGTGCCCGCTCTTCCAAACAAATTTCTTTCGGCGCCCCCAGATAGAGAGTTCCTTACGAAAGGTGTGGCTGTGGATGCTATGGTGGTGGCATCTGCTACACAGCAGGATGTAGCAGAGGCTTCTACGTCCGTCCATCCTCCTAATAAGGAGTCTAGGAGCATGGATCGGTACGGCAAGTGCACCCTAAGTTCAGCGGCCTTTACCCTGAGGTCTTTGAACTACCTGACGCACTTTACGAGATTCCAGAGGGATCTGATTAAGGAGCTATCCGATACCCTCTTAGGTAACCTGCCTGAGGAGCTGGCCCAGACGGTTGGATCTCAGCTGGCTACAATGTCATCCATTTCAAACTCGTCCATGAGGCTCATTTCAGATGCTGCCAAAGGCGAGTAGAGCGCGGGTACAGGCATTGCTCTACGGAGACAAGCCTGGCTCCGCCTGTGTCATTTCAAGGAGGCCTTCAAGTCTTCATTCACGACGCCTTTGATGGGTCCTCCTGTTTGGGCCCAAGGTGAAAGACACACTTACCCGCTGTGAACAGGAGGGTAAGACTCTGACTGCTGTAGGGGCACGATTTTCCACTCCCTTCGGCCTTATCCCAAGGCTAAAAGAGGAGGGAAGATGTGGTTCAAGATCGCAGAAGTCTTACCCTCTCAGCAGGAAGGTTCCCCTCAAGAGGCAGAGGAGGGGAAATTCATCAGGAAGACGCCGTCCCAGAGGCGGCAGAGGCCCTGCAACACTGGAGACCGCAAGTCCTTTGTGGCTCTTCAGCTTTTCATAGTCCCTGAGGGATTGCCCGACTGTGCTGCTCCGAGCCAGTCGGGGTCGCCAAGCACCTAAAGGCCTGGGAAGGGATCACTCAGGACCGATGGGTGCTTCAATTATCGCCGGAGGTTACTCCATCCCATTCTGTTGTCCCTCCTCAGTCCAAAAGAATCCCGGACCCGCCATCCAGTCAACGGGATACCGCAGCCAGAAATTTCAAAACTGCTGCAAAAGGAGCCATCCAACCGTCCCCGCAGACCAGATCGGATTAGGGACTTACTCAAGGTTCTTTTGGTGCCAAAAGACCGGGGACTTGAGGCCCATTTTGGACCTAAGCAACCTAAACCGTTCAGTCAAGAAGTCCAAGTTCCGAATGGTCACTTTACAAACCATTCTTCCATTGTTGGAGAAAGGTGTTTGGATGTGCTCCATAGACCTCAAGGACGCGTATTACCATATCAAAATACATCAAACGTCCAGGAGACACTTGCGCTTCAGCCTAGGAGGCGGTCATTTTCAGTGTCCGTGCGCTGCCCTTTGGTCTCACCACAGCCCCCAGGGTGTTCACCAAATGCTTGGCAGTAGTGACTGCTCACTTGAGGAGTCTAGGATTCCAGGTGTTTCCGTACCTAGACGACTGGCTTCTAACTGACAACGCCAAGCATCTTCTTCTACGGAGCAAGCAAGCCTCAACAGCACTGGGCAATTCCCTCGGAATCGCCTTCAATTGGCCAAAGTCTGTGTTACGGCCATCTCAAAGGATAAGATTCATAGGGGCAGAGATAGATTCAAACCAGATGCGGGTCTGTCTACCTGCAGACAGAATTCAGATCATACAAAATCAGGTTCGAGCCTTACTCCCCAGGTCCAAAGCCCCAGCCAGAATGGTCATGCAGCTATTGGGATCGATGTCTGCCACAGTTCTGCTAGTTCCCTTGGCAAGGTTACACATGAGAATCCTCCAGTGGCTTCTTTCAACTCAGTGGTCCTTTCAGGAACTCCCTCTCAATCATCTAAAATGGATCACAGAATCTTGCAGACGGGACCTTCGCTGGTGGCTAGTGTCCTCCAATTTGGATCAGGGACGACCCTTTGTTCTTCCTCCTCCGGCCACTTTGACCACGGACGCCTCCCAGACGGGGTGGGGGGGGCATTCCCTGGGCAGGTCAGTCCAGGGCAAATGGCATCCGGAAGAGACCTCTCATCACATCAGCATCCTAGAAATGAGGGCAGTACTCCTGTCCCTTCAAGCCCTTCACTATTATCTCCCTCAGGGCGTAATTGCTGTTCACTCAGACAACATGTCAGTTGTCTGGTACCTGAACAAACAGGGAGGGACCAGATCCTATCCTCTTTGCAGGGAAGCGATGAGGGTCTGGGAATGGGCAGTCTCGACCAAACGCTTCCTAGTGGCTACTCACATACCGGGCAAATCCAATGTCATAGCCGACAGGTTGAGCAGAACCATCCTCTCTCCTCAGGAATGGTCTCTGAACATGACTATTACGAGACAGATTTTCAGCGAATGGGGAGTACCGTGCTGCGACCTCTTCGCGACTCCTCTGAATGCGAAGTGCAAAGATTTTTTCTCCCTAACCCCGGCTTCGGCGAAGAGCCCTATGGACGCGTTAGTCCATCCTTGGCCCACCGGCCTGCTTTATGCCTTCCCTCCAGTTCCTCTCCTACCCAGGGTAATTCAGAAGGCGTCTTTCTTAGGGAGCAAGATTATCTTAATTGCTCCTTACTGGCCTCGTCAAGTCTGGTTTCCCTATCTTCGGAAACATGCTCTGGAAGGTCCATGGTTCCTGGACCAGGTCCCAGACCTACTGGTTCATCAGTCAGGACTACTACACCAGTCCCTACACACATTAAAATTGAAGGCCTGGCTCCTCCTCTTCCGACCATAGTCAGGAGACATGCACTAGACCCAGATGTAGTGCACATATTGTCTTCAGCCCACAAGTCTACTACGAAGAAACTGTATTCTAGCAAATGGAAAAGGTTTGCTATCTGGGCTCAACTCCGGGGCCTGGACACCATTTCTACTCCCGTGGCAGAAGTACTCAAGTTCCTGACCTCTCTTTTCAACCAAGGCTCTTCTCTCTCTACCATCAAAGTACAATTGGCAGCGATTTCTAATTTTCATGAATCCATAGACCCACCCTTAATGAGCAACAGGTTGTGTAAGATCTTCTTGAAAGGTGCTGCTCTATTAAGACCTCCGGTTTCTCATCCTGCACCTCCATGGGATCTCGATATAGTATTACGTGCCTTGACTTCTTCCCCCTTTGAACCGGCAGCTACCTGTGATTTAAAGTTTCTATCATGGAAGACAGCTTTTCTAGTGGCAATTACTTCAGCCAGAAGGGTTTCAGAACTTCAAGCTTTGTCAGTGAAACCCCCGTACTTGGTTTTTCATACAGACAGGGTTTCCCTCAGACCAAATCCTTCTTTTGTTCCTAAAGTCTATTCTACTTTATGCTTGCAACAGACATTAGAGCTCCCAGTTTTTTTCCCAAAATACTCCAATAAAGTGGAATTTATTTTCCACACACTAGATGTCCACAGGCAGTTACGTTTCTATTTGGATAGGATCAAACAATCAAGGTAGACAGATCAGTTGTTTGTGTCATTTGCAGAAAACAAATTGGGCAACGCAGTCACAAAGGTCACTATTGCCAAATGGATCAGGGACTGTATTACTCAAGCTTATATTTATTCTAACAAAGAGCTTTCCACCTCTGTCAAAGCTCATTCTACAAGGGCTATGGCTACTTCGGTAGCATTTCATTCTAAGCTTGCTATTAGTGACATTTGTGCTGCGGCTACATGGTCTTCCCCGCATACCTTCATTTCTCACTACAAATTAGATGTGGCATCTAGAGGACGAGCTTCATTTGGTTCCACAGTGCTCAGGAGTGTTTTCCAATAAGCCACCCGGGATTTAGGTGCTAGGGACACTGTCCCATCAGTCAGAATGTAGGCGAGATAGGATCACATAACATCTTTTAGTTATGTACTCACCATAACTTCAGATGTTTGGGATCCATCTCGCCTACATTCCTAATAACCCACCCTCCTTCCCCCTTCCTTGGAGATCAGAGGATATCAGAAGGTCCGAATCCTGTTGTTTCATCTGAAACATCTAACAATGTTATATAATCAAGCTGTGCATGTGTGCATGAATGCGGACAAACAAGATGTGGGGGATTAGTGGTGGTGCATCCTGGGATAAAGATGGCTCAGCCAATTAGAGGCCTCGCTCTATAGCATAAGCGTGCCGAGTCGGAGCCGAGGGATCGGCTCCGAGCCCATCAGTCAGAATGTAGGCGAGATGGATCCCAAACATCTGAAGTTATGGTGAGTACATAACTAAAAGTATTGGAGCCTTGGAGATTATTCCCTCAGATGGGTCCAGAGCCGCTAAGCAGGCATCTGCTTCTGAGGGTGTATTCAGACCTAAACAATTGTATATTAAACCGACTTCAAAGACTAAAACACCTTTAAAGACAAAGAAACAAGTTCACCAGTCACAAGGACAGGCCTCCATGCCCAAAAAACAGATGCTCAAAATGGCCGAAGACTTAATTACCTTGATCAGGGGTTCCCATCCCCCTCCTGATAAGAGGCGTAGGCAAGAGACAGACTGAATCTTCAGATCAGGTTTCCATTTCTTCTGATTCCTCTTCTGATCAGGATTATTCTCTCCCCCCCCCATGAGGATTCTGATGCTGAAGAAATCAATTCCTTCAGCGTCTCCTCCTGAGGACTACTCTTTTGGGGAAACCTTGCATACCATGAGGGAGCACTTCCACTGGGAGAGCCAAGGTTTTTCAGAATCTAAGAAAAGGATCAGACTTCCTTTTACTACCTCAACACAGGCCTCTAGCTATTCCACCTGTGTTGGACATTGTAGATGTGTTCTCGGAGTCTAGTCTGACCCCTGACTCTTTACCTCCAGCTCCAGTTAAGCCGGACAGATACTACACGGTCCCCGATTCTCGTAAATTCCTTTTCAAAAACCCTTCTGCAGACCCAGAAACTATTTCTCAGGGTCCAAAAGGGGTCAAGGCTTCTACTGCAAAAAAATTCTACCCCCTCTGACAGGGATTCTAGGGCTCTGGATAGATGGGGAAAAAAGATTTACACATCTGCTAATTTGGCTATAAGGGCCTTAAATTGCCAGTTTCATATACTCAGATATCAGCAATATATCATGACACTGCTTAAACAGAAAATGATGGCAAATTCTGAATGTGCAGAAAACAAAGAAATGCAGGATTTATTGCATGCAGCTGAACAAGTTGGAAAGCATACTTTGCAATGTGGGTTTGATTCTCTGGAGGCCTCCTGCAGGGCCACTGTTACAGGTTCTGTCATTAGGAGGCATGCTTGGTTAAAGGAACAAAATCTGCCTGACCATGTTAAAGCAAAGTTATTAGATGCTCCTTTACAACATGATACCTTGTTTGGTGTTAAGGCAGAAGAGGTGTTAAAGAAAATGGAGGACAAAGCTAAATCTATGCAAACGGTCAAGGATTTCTTACAGGTACAGCCACCTAGATTTAGCAGACACTGGCTTACAAAGAATTGATCCTTTCCATTCTCAGACAGACCTCAAAGGGGCAGATCCAGACGCCCTAGAGGCAGATCACAGCCGCAAGGATCCTGCAGGTCTAAGCAGTGGAATGCTTCTACCTCCAAAGGTGGAGAGGACAAATCACAAACATACAGGAAACAGTCCCAGTGACTTCCCCCTGCCTGCACCAAGCACTTATCTTCTGGCAGCACCCTTAGGGGGAAAACTAGCACTTTTTTCTCAAAATTGGCACATTATAACCCAGGACAAATGGGTTTTAGACAGTGTCACAAGGCTACAAGTTTCTTTTCCATACCCTGCCAAGGGCAAACGGTTGGCCAGACCTGCCAAAAAATCAATGGGCAGAGGCTCAAAAACAAGTCGCAGCTTTCATGGACATGAGGGCTATTCAACAAGTACCACAGCAAGAGCAGGGACAAGGATTTTACTCAAGACTGTTCTTGGTACCCAGAAAGGACAAAGCATGGAGACCAATACTGGACATATCTATTCTAAACACTTTCCTGGATTTACCAAAATTCAGGATGTTGACCTTACAGCAGCTTCTGCCCATGCTGGGCAGCAAGGCTTGGCTCGTAACTTTGGACCTAAAAGAGGCATACCTGCATGTCCCAATCAGACAATCATGCAGAAGATACCTCAGATTCAAGGCTGGCTCAAAGCATTACCAATTCTCTGCACTGCCCTTTGGCTTGTCTACTGTGCCCCAGGGTCTTCACAAAGTGCCTGGCACCAGTAATTGCTTACTACAGACAAAGAGGAATACAGATATATCCTTACTTGGACGACTGCCTCATACAAGCAGAGAACAAGGACATTCTACTACAGCATCTGACGTTTATGATAAGACTTTTAACATGCCTAGGGTACACAGTCAACAAAAAGAAATCAAAGCTAGTACCCTCTCAAGAGATAATATTCATGGGTGCAAGCTTAAATACGACTGCCCAGATGGCTTATCTCACTCCAGACAAACAAAGGCAACTGACTACCTATTTCAAGGAAATGGCAACAAAGGCCCAGTTATCTGCAAGAAAAATTCTGCAGGCTTTGGGCTTCATGGCATCCTGCATCTTACTAATTCCATATGCAAGACTGCATATGAGGAAAGTTCAATGGTACCTAAAAAGTGTCTGGACACAGCATTGCCACAGTCTGGAAACAATGAATGTTAAAGTTGTCAATCTCGCCTTCATTCTTGCTTGATGGTTCGGAGCCGATCCTCGGCTCCGACTCGGCACTTGCTAAGCTCAAGAGTCACTTTTACCAGCTCGAGGCAGCCCCATATCCCATGATGCAAGGCGGTAAGTACCCAGATCTCGTTTGCCGCTTAGCTGATGAGGTCCTCCTTTTGCCAGCTCCTGGTAAGTGATTTAGATATTACTGTTTTAGCCCCCTTTTCAACTTAAAACTTTATTTTTAACGTTTATAGTTAATTTAAGTCCCTTTCTGACTAGAAAATCCCTCACTCCTTTATATTTTTAGTCAGGCCTTCTCCCCTCCCATCCCCCCCCCCTTGTTAGGGTGTGTGTGTGTGTATTAGAAGTCAGTTATCTGACTATTTGGGATAACTATTTCTTGGGACTGTGTTGTGTGTGTGTGTTTACAACTATGTCCAAGGAAAGGGTCTCAGGCTTTAAGAAGTGTGACTCGTGCTGTCAGAAGATGTCTGACAGACGGTCACATTTCTTGCTTATACTGCCTGGGACCGCTCCACCTGCAGGACTCCTGTGCAATATGTCATTCTTTTAGCCAGAGAGTCCTGCAGGAGAGGAGAAATAAATTGATTTTGAGGGGCCTTCTTAAACCGGAGGGCTCTCTGGCTAAGTCGGCCCCGACTAAGACTTCCAAGTCTTCCAAGGCCCAGGCTTCTGTTTCTAAGCCTGCGGCCTCGGTTTCGACTCTTTCATAGTCGAGATCGGCTCCGGCTGGAGCCGATCCTAGTTTGCACAAACCTTCGGCACCGATGACTATCGGTGCCGATACTGGTTCGGTCACATCGGTGTCTGCTCCGACTGGCTCCGACCACCATGTGGCTCAGGCTTCGGTGTCGGCGCCAACCGGCTCCGACACTGTTACTTTTGTGTCTGTATCGGCTCCGGCCGGAGCCGATACATCGAGACCTTCTGTCGGTGCCGAAAAGTTGTCGGCTCCGACAGCATCCATGGTTTCGTCGGCTCCGATGGTTCCTTCCAGGAAGAGGTCCAGGTCCCCTTCCTTGGAACCGATACTTTCGGCTCTGGCCTCTCCTCTCGGAACGGAGCCATCGGAGCCGATCATCCAGGTCATCCAGGCTTTCTGACCATGATTTAGAGAGGGTGGTCAGTAGATTATTAAAATCACAGGCACTGGCCCAGATGCTACATAGTCCGTCTCAACAGACGACTATTAGTCCACACCCCCTTGCAGTTCCTCCTTCGACTCTACCACAGAGTTTGGAGCTGGAGTCTTCGGGAATGGTTTCTGCTATGGCTGAAGGACAGATACCCCCCCCCCTTCTGCTCCCTCAGCCTCTACTCTTATCTCCTCTTCGAGACCTTCCTTAGAGGGATTCGGTGGTCGGGCTTCCCTGGTCTCCTCCGAGGGGGTGAGTGGCATCGCACCTTGTCCGACCCACTCTTCCCTTGGAGCCTCGGCCTTGGTGAGCTCGGCTCCGACATCGGCCTCGGAGCCTTCCCTTCGGTGGGCCCTGGAGTTCCTGGTTCTTGAACGGGTTCTCTCGGACCTCCCTGGGAGGGAGCCGAGGTGATGAAGAGTGTGCTAGCCACTGGACTCAGCCAGCAGTCTGTTTCCTTAGCTCCTCCCTCTACGGTGCCTGTCGATATCTCTGCCCCCTCTCTTGCTCCCGGACCCAGAGATCCTCCGCCTCAGGTTTCCCCACTGGGAAGAACCCCCTCTTCCGAGGATTCTCCTGATCAGTCAGGGGATCCTCCGCAAGAGGACCTGTAAGAGGAAACACGTAGACTCCCCTGAGTCTATCACTTCAGATACCGACTTAGATGAGTCAGAGGGATCCCCAAGATCCCCCTCTGAGGATGTCTCCTTTTCAGACATCCTAGAACTCCTTTAACAGAGGGGAAACTGGCCCTCCAGTAATCCCTCTGAGGATGAGTCGGTATACCTGGAGGCGTTTGGATCTCGGCCCTCCACCTCCTGGGTGTCTCCGCCTTTCGACCCCCTTATGCAGGTTATCACTCAAAAGGCTTGGGCTGCTCCTGACTCTGCAGAGCCAGTTCCTAGGAGGCCTTCTAAATTTATTACTGCCCCTTCGGACAAGCAATTTCTCACGAAAGGTGTCCCTGCTGATGCCATGGTGGTGGCGGCTGCCACTAAGAAGGAACTTGCAGATCCTTCCGTACCTGTCCATCCTCCTAATAAGGACTCTAGGACCATGGATAGGTATGGTAAGCGGATGTTCTCTTCAGCGACCTTTGCTATGCGCTTGCTGAACTACTTATGTCACTTCACCAGACTCCAAAGGGATATCCTTAAGGAGCTAGGTGAAGTAGTACAGAATCCCACAGCTGCAGGGGCTCAAGAAAAAATTGCTTCGCAGCTAGGAACCCTTAATTCTATTTTTAACTCCTCCATGCGACTGATATATGCAGCAGATGGAGCGAGTAGGGCCGCAGGTACAGGTGTGGCTCTTAGACGCCAAGCCTGGATGCGGCTCTAATTTTGCAGATCCCTTTAAGGCGTCCTTCACAAACTCTCCCTTTGATGGGTCAGCTTTGTTTGGCCCTCAAGTGAAGGAAACATTGACCAGGTGTGAGCAGGACGGCAAGACTCTTTCTGCCGTAGGGGTCCGATGTTCTTCATCTCACATTGCTGCAGTCCTAACACTTGGGTAGTCCGCTGTCCCTCGGTCGGCCCGAATATCAGAGTATAAGGCTGACGTCGGTCAAGGCGCATTTGACTGACATCAGAACGTCAGGGTACAAATGCGCATGACCGACGTCATATCCTCAGTCTTTTTTGCCGCATGGTCCGATGCAGAAGCAGTGTTGCAAGTGCCGTTCGGCGTTCTGAAATTTTTCGAATTCGGAGTTTCAGACCGAAGTCAGAGTTGGTTAAGTACCGCTGGGGAATATTTTGGTTTTTCTTGCCTCAGTGGTTTACCGGATGTCAGAAAAAGTGAATAACTGTATTTCTTGTGGGAAACAGATACCGCATAGGGATTACCATAATTTGTGTATACCTTGTGTAGGACCTGAGCACGACGTTGTTGGATGCCGCTTTTGTGCTAGGTTTAATAAACGCACTATTGCCGGAGGTTGGATTGTGCAAGGTTGGTCTTTGGGAAGCGGTGCAATTACAAAATGCCGCCGGATGCTCGACCGCTTCCTCAAAGAAGCGCAAGGACAAGGCAGTTAAACCTAGGTTAGAGGAGTCGTCCAACCGGACGCCAGTTTTTAGAGACGCCAGTGGAACCGGTGGTTCCGGAGGCCTCTCTGGAGTCCCAGGGAGAAACTTTGATTTTACTGGATGTGGCCTCCCAGGAGGCAGGGCAGGCTGTAGGGGCTTCTCAGGTAACTGTACTCCCTCCCTTCCTAAGGGGTCTAGGCCCTCTCTTTCTGCTTCCAAGGCTTCTCCTAGAGGCAGGTCTAGTTTAGCTTCTGTGGGTGTCACTCCCAGTTCTTCAGGTGCTGTGCCCAAGAAGCACATGCTCAAAATGGCAGAGGATTTAATTACTTTAATTAGAGGCTCTATGCCCCCTCCTGATAAGAGGCCTAGGATGGAACCTGTGTTGGGGATTATGAGCAGGCTTCGATGTGTCTGAGTCTTCGGCTGAAGACTTGCAGGAGTATTCTCATTATTCTGATTCTGATGTGGATGATTCTACTCCTTCTGCTTCTCCTCCTGAGGATTTTTCTTTTCCAGAGACCCTTCACTCCATGAGAGAGCATTTTAAATGGGAAGGTCAGGATTTCTCTGATTCCAGGAAAAGGCTTAGGGAATTTTTGTTTTTACCCCAGCATAGGCCTTTAGCTATACCTCCTGTTCTGAATGTGGTGGAAGATGTGGTTGCAGAGGCTTCTCTTAATCCTGATTCTTTGCCTCCTGCTCCTGTTAAACCAGATAGGTATTACAGGGTGCCTGAAGCTCATAAGTATCTTTTTAAGAGTCCTAGGGCAGACCCAGAAACTGTTAGCCAGGGGCCTAAGGGTGTTAAGGCTTCTGTTGTCAAGAATCCGGTTCCTGCAGATAAAGAAGCCAGGGCCTTGGATAGATGGGGAAAGAAAGTTTATACTTCTTCCACTCTAGCCATGAGAGCTTTGAATTGCCAGTTTCACATGTTGAAATATCAAAATTATCTCCTTTCTCAGTTAAAATCTAAGGTTGATGCTCTGGCGGAAGGTATTGACTGTAAAGAGTTACAAGATTTAGTGCATGTTTCTGAACAGGTGGGTAAGCATTCTTTGCAATGTGGTTTTGATGCTGTACAGGCCTCGTCTAGGGTGGCTGCCACTGGGTCAGTTCTTCGCAGGCATGCCTGGCTGAGGGATCAAAATTTATCTGACCATGTTAAAACTAGGATTTTGGATGCCCCTTTGCAATCTGATGTCTTGTTTGGTTCTCCTGTTGAGGCAGTTTTAAAGAAAATGGAAGACAAGGCTAAGTCTATGCAGACTGTTAAAGATTTTTTGCAGGTTCAGCCTCCAAAGTTTAGTAGAAATTGGCCTACTAAAGGGTGGACGTATCCTTCTTATGATTCCCAGTCTAGGGGTAGATCTAGACGTGGCAGGGGCAGAGGTCAGGGCTCTTTCAGGCCTAGAACAGGGAGTTCTCCTGCACAGTCTTCGAGTGAGGGCAGGGGTCAGTCCTTTCGTAAACAGACCCAATGACCTACCTTTTCAGCTGCCAGAACCTTCTCGCCTGGCAGCACCTTTGGGAGGAAGGTTGGCACTTTTCAAAGAAAATTGGAGTTTGATTACCCAAGACAAATGGGTTCTGGATATCATACATCACGGTTACAGGTTTTATTTCCATACCTTGCCTCCTTTCAAAGGCATGCCAGACATTCCTCCTCAACAAAGAATAGAGGCTCACAAGCAAATTTCACTGCTACTCCAAATAGAGGCCATACAGCCGGTTCCTATGCCAGAAAGGGGCCTAGGATTTTATTCTCGCCTGTTCCTAGTCCCAAAGAAGGGGAACACGTGGAGACCAATTTTGGATTTATCTATCCTCAACACTTTTATCTGGACATTCCCAAGTTCAAAATGTTAACGTTGCAGCAGCTTTTACCTCTGCTGGGCAAAGATCATTGGATGGTAACTTTGGATCTCAAGGAGGCTTACCTTCATGTTCCTATCAGACTAAATTGCAGGAAGTATCTGCGTTTTCGAGCTGGGACTTCTCACTATCAGTTCTCTGCATTGCCCTTTGGCTTATCTACTGCGCCCAGAGTGTTCACGAAAGTTCTGGCTCCAGTGATAGCTTTCTTCAGGCTAAAAGGAATACAGATCTATCCTTATTTGGACGACTGCCTGATTCTGGCTCAAGGAAGGGAAGAGCTTCTTCGTCATTTGGAATGTGTGATAGCAGTGCTAAGATGCCTGGGGTATTCTGTGAACGAAATAAAGTCCAGTCTAGTACCCTCTCAAGACATGTGCTTTCTGGGTGTGAGACTGAATACAGCATCCCAGATGGCCTTTTTAACCCCGGACAAACAAAAGAGTCTATCCCTTTACTTCCATCAGCTATCTCATCAGTCCGGGCTGACTGCAAGGACAGTCCTTCAAGCCTTAGGGTTCATGGCATCTTGTATTCTGGTGCTTCCCAATGCCAAACTGCATATGAGGAAGTTACAATGGTATCTCAAAAATGTATGGACACAGCACTGCCAGGATCTGGACACTGTCATTCAAATAATACCTTGCATTCGAAAGGAATTTTTGTGGTGGGCTCAGGAATGTCACCTAAACAAGGGACTCTCTGTGACCCGGCCAGAGGCGAGTCAGATTCTAACGACAGATGCCTCAGACATAGCTTGGGGAGCTTATCTAAATGGAAAGTGGATACAAGACAAGTGGCCTGCCAGACTACAACATCTACATATCAACATGGAGATGTTAGCAGTCCAGTTTGCATTAATAGCTTTCAAGGATTTACTTCTTCCAGGGCAGGTGTTGATTCTAACAGACAACACAACTGTCATGTGGTACATCAACAAGCAAGGGGGAACACATTCTTATCCTCTATGCAGGCAAGCAATGATTTTGTGGGAGACTGCTCTCAGTTTACAACTAAGTCTTCAGGCAAGGTTTCTGCCGGGAGCACAGAACTCCTTAGCAGATGTGTTAAGCAGACTAATCATGGATCCCCACGAGTGGAAACTGGATCTTCATGTATTTCAGAAATTGACAGTGTCCTGGGGAACTCCAGACATAGATCTGTTCGCTTCTCCACTAAACCACCAGCTGCCAAAGTTTTGCACAAAGCGGTTTCATCCCACAGCTTGGAAAGTGGATGCTCTTTCTTTCAGTTGGAAAAATCTTCATGTGTATGCCTTTCCACCTCTGCCTCTCCTCCCAAAGGTACTTCTGAAGGTCAGACAGGACAAGCCAAGGATGATTTTGATAGCTCCAGATTGGCCTCGACAGCACTGGTACCCACTACTGAGAAGTCTAGTACGGAAGCCTCCGTGGCCTTTGCCTTTGATTCCACATCTGTTGTCCCAGGAGGACAGTCATTTGCTCAATGTCAAACTTCACTCTTCACCTAACAGCATGGCATATTCTGTTTTAAACCATAGAGGGTCTCAACTTCCACAACAAGTTTTGAATGTGATTTTGGAAGCTAGAAGGCCTAGTACAAGGAAAGTGTACGCGGATAAATGGAAGAGATTTTTATTTTGGAGTGCAGCTAAGGATTTGGATGTTTCTGAGCCTGATTTAAGTGTGGCTCTTCAATATCTTACTGAGTTATTGGACAAAGGTTTGTCCTTCTCTTCTATTAAGATTCATGCTGCAGCAATTTCAGCTCACTACGATTGTGACCCACCATTGTTTTCTCATCCTTTATTCAAGCAATTTCTTAGAGGGGCAAAGAATATAAGACCCCCACGAAGAGCTCCTACTCCTGCTTGGGATCTCAATTTTGTGTTGGAGAAACTCACTCTACAACCTTTTGAGCCTGCAGCTACTGCTGAGTTGAAATATTTGTCATGGAAGACTGCTTTTTTGTTGGCCATTACCTCTGCAAGAAGGGTTTCTGAATTACAGGCCCTTATGGCAGTTGAGCCTTTCTTAATTTTCCACAAGGATAGGGTATCTTTACGTACTAATCCTTCCTTTATGCCTAAAGTGGTTTCTAGTGTGGCTTTAAACCAAACTATTCATTTGCCTACTTTTATGCAAATCCCCAAACTAAAGGGGAAAAGATTTTGCACACTTTAGATGTTCACAGGCAGTTGCGATATTATTTGGACAGAACTAAAGGGTTCAGACAATCTCAGCAGTTATTAGTTTCTTTTGCTTTGTGCTCTCAGGGCAAGCCCGTGTCAAAACAAACTATTTCTAAGTGGATTGGATTTTGCATTGCTTTCTGTTATTCCCATCATGGCAAAGAGATTCCAGCTGGGATTAGACCTCATTCCACTAGGGCTACTGCCACTTCAACAGCTTTTTGAGGGGTGGCTACTAAGGATATTTTGGAGGCAGCCACTTGGAGTTCAGTGCATACCTTCTCTAGGCATTACCACCTTCCATTGTACTCTAAATCCAGGGCTGGTTTTGCCACTGCTGTGTTGCAGGGCATTTTGGCAGCTCCTGCTTCATTATAGTTTAGCCATCCTCCCTTACCTCTGCTTTGGGATTCTACCCAAGTGTTAGGACTGCAGCAATGTGAGATGAAGAACATAGTACAGTTTTGTACCTACCATAAATGTAGATGTTCGAAGATCCACATTGCTGCAGTCCAATTTACCCTCCCTCCTTCCCCTCTGTTTGAGGTGGTTGTGTGGGTTTGGGTTTTCCATCTGAGGTATATTGCATTTTGTATATATTGTATATATTATACATATTTTTGGTGTTAGGCTAGTTGGTTGCTTAGTTGTGGTCTATGGGTTTTGACCTTTCTTTTTAGGGTCTTCTGACATCTGGGGCAAGAAAAGACTGAGGATATGACGTCGGTCATGCGCATTTGTACCCTGACGTTCTGATGTCAGTCAAATGCGCCTTGACCGACGTCAGCCTTATACTCTGATATTCGGGCCGACCGAGGGACAGCGGACTACCCAAGTGTTAGGACTGCAGCAATGTGGATCTTCGAACATCTACATTTATGGTAGGTACAAAACTGTACTTTTTTCCACCCCTTCTAGACCTTACCCTAAAGGACAGAAGGGTGGCAAAATGTGGTTCCGCAAATCCCAAGGAGTCGCGCCGGATTCACGTGGTCAATTTACCCCTAGAGGCAGAGGGGGTAACAATAACAGACACCGCTCTAGAGGCAGAGGGGGTCCACAAAACCAGGGAAGCAGAGAGCCTCTCTGTGACAAGCCCTTTCAGCATCCCTGAGATGTTGCCCGACTGTCCATCCTTGGAGGCAGTCGGGGGAAGACTATCGCTGTACCCAGAAGCCTGGCTTTCCCTAACTCAAGACAGATGGGTACAGTCGATCATATCCGAGGGTTACAAAATTCCTTTCGAGGAAACTCCCTTTTCTCACTATTCCCTTCCAGATGTTCCACCCGGTCTAAGGGAAATTGCAGAGTTAGAGGTTTTAAAACTTCTGCAAAAAAGAGCCATTCAGCCAGTTACAACAGATCATTCAGAGCCCGGAATCTTCTCAAGATTCTTTTTGGTCCCCAAAAAGACGGGAGACTGGAGACCAATATTGGATCTCAGCAGACTCAACAAGTCTGTGAGAAAGACAAGATTCTGAATGGTCACACTTCAGTCAATTCTGCCCTTCTTACAGAAGGACAACTGGATGTGCTCAATAGATCTTCAGGATGCATACTATCACATAAAAATTCACAGATGCTCCAGAAGGTTTCTCCGCTTTCGGCTGGGGTCCAGTCATTTCCAATTCAGAGCCCTGCCCTTTGGTCTCACTACAGCCCCCAGAGTGTTCACCAAATGTATGGCAGTGGTCACGGCTCACCTGAGACGTCAAGGATTCCAGGTGTTTCCGTATCTCGACGACTGGCTCCTTTCAGCCACCACCAGGCATCAGCTTCTTCAAGCCAGGGATTACACAATAAATCTTTGCACTCAATTGGGCATCTCGATCAACTACGGAAAATCCTCCTTGTTGCCCTGCCAGTCTATTACTTTCATAGGCGCAAACTTAAACACTGTTTGGATGTCAGCTACCCTCACAGACCAAAGAATCTCAGATATACAAGGTCACGTGAGAATCATTCTAGCCAGCAAGAAAGTACAAGCCAGAATGGTTCTAAAAGTGTTGGGCCTCATGGCTGCGGCCATTACCCTTCTTCCCCTGGCTCGCTTCTATATGCGCCTTCTTCAGTGGATGTTGTTCACTCAGTGGTCTTACCAACAACTTCCGATGCGTCACCAAATACTGGTGACACAGATTTGCAAGAATCATCTTTCTTGGTGGATTACTTCTCCCCAGATTCACCAAGGCAGACCCTTTGTACCCCCAACCCCGGTAGCCACTGTCACTACGGATGCCTCCCTGATCGGATGGGGGGGCATTATCAGGGCAGGATGGTTCATGGGACGTGGCAACCATTCGAATACCACCTGCACATAAATGTCCTAGAGGTGAGAGCAGTGCTTTTAACGTTGCAAGCCCTCAACGACTTTTTTCCCTTGGGGACAATTGCAGTCCACACAAACAACATGTCTGTAGTATGGTATATCAACAAACAGGGCGGAACCAAGTCCTACCCCTTGTGTCGAGAAGCGCTCAGACTTTGGCAATGGGCGATCTCCTCTCATCGGTTTCTGGTAGCAACGCATATCCCTGGGAAAACCAACATTTTAGCGGATAGATTGAGCAGAGCTATTCTCATGCCTCACGAGTGGTCTCTCAAACAATCTATAGTGGAGGAGATTTTTCTAGAATGGGGTCGCCCATGTTGCGATCTTTTTGCTACTCCCCAAAACAGCAAATGCCCAGACTTCTTCTCTCTCTTCCCACTGCCAGGCCATCCCCCCAGAGACGCTCTGACCCAGGATTGGCCCCAGGGACGACTTTATGCCTTTCCTCCCTTTCCTCTGATCCCACAAGTAATCCAGAAAGCCACCGTTTTGAGAGCCAAAATGATTCTCATTGCCCCTTATTGGCCTCGACAAATTTGGTTTCCGTTCCTCCATCGTCACCTTTTGGTGCAGCCGTGGCATCTGGACCCAGTGCCAGATCTTCTGATTCACCAGTCTGGTCAGCTGCACCGGTCTATCCCTTCTCTCAACCTCACAGCATGGTTGCTCCACTTCCTTCCTTAGCCAGGCTTCCTATGATCTCTAATCCTGTTAGAGACATCATAGTAGCTTCCTTAAAATCCTCTACTAGGAGGATTTATACTAGCAAATGGAAACGTTTTTCTTATTGGGCAAAAGCCAAGAATATTGATCCCTTCACTGCTCCAGTACAAGCAGTTTTGGATTTCTTAGCGGAAATTTTTCACGCGGGCTCCTCTTCTTCCACGGTCAAAGTTCAGTTGGCGCTATCTCGAACTTTCATGTCTGGTTTGCAGATCACAACATTATGTCCCACAGGCTTTGTAGAGCCTTCTTGAAAGGAATTTTTCTCCTGAAACCTCCAATCAGGAGTCCTCCTCCTCAATGGGACCTAAATTTAGTGCTGACATCCTTGATTCTTCCTCCTTCGAGCCAGCTGTTTCATGTTCCTGAAATTTCTTTCATGGAAAACTTTATTCCTGGTTGCTATTACATCGGCTAGGAGGGTGTCTGAACTTCATGCTCTTTCTGTTCGCCCCCCCTATTTAGTCTTCCACAAAGACAGAGTATCATTGAGAACTAATCCGACCTTTTTGCCTAAGGTCGCCTCAAAGACTAATTTGAATCAGGCTATTGATCTTCCTGTATGTTTCCCAAACTATTCAAACAGATCGGAACAAAAATTACATTATCTTGATGTCCACCGCCAACTCAGATATTATTTGGACAGAACAAAACAACTCAGGAAATCCGATCAACTTTTTGTTTCTTATGCTGATAACAAGAAAGGCCTTCCTGTCTCAAAAGTAACCTTGTCTAGATGGCTTTCTTCTGTCATCTCAACAGCTGTGCTCAAAACCTAAAGCACATTCAACCAGAAGCTTAGCCACTTCCACAGCTTTTCAAGCTAGACTTCCATTAGACACTATTTGTGCAGCAGCCACTTGGGCCACTCCTCATACATTTGTTTCCCATTACAAATTGAATTTGGCCTCCAGGGACAGAGCCAGTTTTGGCTCTACAGTTCTCAAGAGTCTGTTCCATTGAGCCACCCAGCATAGAGGTGCTAGGGACGCGGTCCCATCAAGCAAGAATGAAGGCGAGATTGACAACTTAACATTGAGAAGTTATGTACCTACCAATAACGTTCCATGTTAGTTGTCTTCTCTCGCCTTCTTTCTTGCGACCCTCCCTCCTTCCCCCAGGTCTGGACAGACCTTTCTCTCTACAAGGAAGTATGCTTCTGAAGACCATACAGTGCTGGTTCTTCTACCATCCTTCAGGTTTTTTTCTCTCCTTCTTTCTTCCTTTTGGAAGTTATTATGCTAGGTGCTATTGCCTATTGTCATCAAACGAGATCTGGGTACTTACTGCCTTGCATCATAGGATATGGGGCTGCCTCGAGCTGGTAAAAGTGACTCTCGAGCTTAGCAAATGCCGAGTCGGAGCCGAGGATCGGCTCCGAACCATCAAGCAAGAAAGAAGGCGAGAGAAGACAACTAACATGGAACGTTATGGTAGGTACGTAACTTCTCATTACTCTACTTCCCTGCCTGCAACAGGAGTTTCGATGGTGGGCAAAGGCTTGTCACCAAAGCAAGGGACAGCCATTCTCACTACCCCCAGCCAGGCAGAGCCTAACGACGGATGCATCAGATTATGCCTGGGGGGCACACATGGCAGGAAGAGGCATTCAGGGCACCTGGTCCACAAACCAAAAGCATCTACATATCAGTCAAAAAGAGATGCTAGCTGTTCAAAATGCCCTGACAGCCTTCAAGGTCCTACTTCATCCAGGACAACTACTGATAAAGACAGACAACACCACGGTTATGTGGTACATAAGCAGGAGGGGGGGGCACTCATTCTTATCCCCTGTGCAGACTAGCCATGGCTTTATGGGACACAGCATTGACTTACCAAGTTCATCTGCAGGCACAATTCCTGCCAGGAAAGGAAAATATTCTGGCAGACGAACTAAGCAGAAACCTCATGGATCCCCACGAGTGGCACCTGGATCCACAAGTCTTCAGCATGATAACAAAGAAGTGGGGAAGCCCGGACATAGATCTATTTGCCTCCCCTCAAAACAATCCACTAAAAAGATTCTACACAAGGACTTATCACAGACAAGCTTGGAAAGTGGACGCCTTATTGTTTCAACTGGACAAACCTATCAGTATATGCCTTTCCTCCACTGCCTCTCCTCCCCAAGGTACTCCTAAAGGTCAGGCAGGAGAAATCAAAAATGATTCTGATTGCCCCAGACTGGCTATGCCAGTACTGGTATCCGATCTTAAGGAACTTGTCCCAATGCCCAGCCTGGACCTTACCTCAAATACCTCATCTACTGTCCCAGTAAAACGATCAGATTCTGCCCAGCCAACTGAGGACCCTAAACCTGGCAGCATGGCGGATAATGTAGCCATACAAACCACACCTCTCAGTAAAGCTGTGATGGATGTCATTTTAGAAGCCAGAAGGCCTAGTACTAGAAAATCCTATGCTGGGAAATGGAAGAGATTTTGCGCTTGTAACCAAGCTCAAGGAACTGATACAGCTGTCCTAAATATTCCTCAGATTTTGCAATACTTAACTGAGATGCTGGACAAAGGCCTATCTTTTTCATCAATTTACAATCCATGCCTCTGCCATTTCAGTTCATTACAGTACAGACCCACCACTCTTTTCTCATCCTTTATTAAGGCAGTACCTCAGAGGAGCCAAAAACTTAAGGCATCCAAGGAGAACGCCAATACCTGCATTCGACCTCAATTATGTCTTGGAAAAACTCGCCTTACCTCCTTTTGAGCCAGCTGCTACTGCGGATATAAAGTTCTTATCTTTGAAAACAGCTCTGCTCCTAGCAATAACTTCTGCAAGACGAGTTTCATAGCTACAGGCTCTCACGGCTGTGGAACCCTTCATCATTTTTTATCCAGACAGGGTCTCTCTGAGAACAAACCCTACATTTATGCCTAAGGTGGTATCCAGTGTAGCCCTTAACCAAACAATTCATTTACCAACTTTTTATCCAAATCCACAGAACAAGGGGGAGAAAATTCTGCATTCTTTGGATGTACACAGACAACTTAGATTCTACTTGGACAAAACTAAAGGTTTCAGAAAGAACAATTACTAGTGGCATATGCCACAGCATCACAAGGAAAGGCTATCTCCAAGCAGACTTTCAAAGTGGATAGGTCACTGCATTCGTTTCTGCTACTCACAGCATGGCAACTAGGCCACATTCAACCAGAGCTGCAGCCACTTCTGCAGCCTTTCTCAGGGGAGTACCAACCAAAGACATTTTAGAGGCTGCTACTTGGAGTTCAGTGCACACCTTTACAAAGCATTACAATCTGTCTCTTTACTCTAAATCCAGGGCAGGCTTTGCCACCGCAGTTCTGCAGGGCCTCTTAGCCGCTCCTAATGCTGTTTAGCTCCAGCCCCCAACCATAGCTTTGGGACTCTACCCAAATGTAATGACTGCAACAGTGAAACACAAAGAACATAGTACAGTTGTGTGCACTTACCATAAATGTAGATGTTCGAATGTATTCACTGTTGCAGTCAAGGTTACCCACCCACCATACCCCTTATTTTTGCTGGAACTTATCTTTACTTCTCTAATCTATACAACCTAGGTGGTGTTTATGCTTATAGAGGAGGGTAAAGCTTATTTTTGGTGCATGTATGTTTTATTTACATAATTTTAGCCTACCCTTTTGGGGGCATCTGACATCTGGGGCAAGAAAAACTGAATAAAATTGCGTCAGCTGCATCTTTTATACCCCTGACGTCAGGGAAGAGGTGCCAGCAACTGATGCAGGACCCAAGACTTTGGAATTCATCCGACTGAGGGCAACCTGCCTGCAGGATAACCCAAATGTAATGACTGCAACAGTGAATACACTCTAACATCTACATTTATGGTAAGTGTACACAACTGTACTTTTCTCCACTATTGGATTAGTACCACAAGCAGTGTCTAAATATGAAAGACCTGTCAAATAGCCCTCCTTAGTACACACTATTTCTAGAAGATCGCCCAGTTGTAATTTTGTATTGTCTTTATTGCTCAACTTGGGGAAGGTTTCAAGCTTTTTCAGTAGAGCACCTTCAATTGCTTCAGGTGAGCCATACCTTTCTTCTAGTCTCTGCCATGCCATGTTAAGTCCTGTCAAAGGGTTAAGTAAGTGTACTCTACGCATGCCTTTGCATGCTCTGCTGACTCTTTGCCCAGCCATTTTATCATTAAGTCAAGCATTTCTGCAGCTGCCAAACTTAAGTCGCTAGTTGCACTCAGAAAGGAGGGCTTCCATGCCCAATAGTTTTCTGGACAGTCGTCAAACTTGATAAAACCTGAGTTAACCATTTCTTTGTGGATAAGATACTTGGTGACATCTTGTATGTTTTTGTGTTAAGGAATGTAATATTTAGGCTGTGGTAGTGGGAGTCCTGGATTTCCATTTCTAAGGAGCTCTGGAGGTTCTTTTATTGGTTGGACACTGCTGACATCACACGACTGAATGGGCATACTCAGGATATCTGCTGTCTTTGGGCTGGATTCTCCTTGCATAATCTTAATTTTAAACAAAAAAACAATCAAGTTGTATTGTTAGGCTAGGTGCTTTGTTTAAGCCTGGCCTTAATGAGCTTAGCTAATTTTGGTATGAACCAATAAGAAGATTCCAATTATGTGTTTTAGTATTTAAGTCAGGATTTCTTTGTGTGTTTTAGCACTGAAGAAGGTATTTTAATTGCTGAAACTGGTTTGCTACTATTTTTGGAGTTGCCACAATAAAGAATTGATTTTCTTCATATCCTCCTTGGTGCTGGACCATTTTTGTGTTTGGTATGCTATTGGGTCAGTCCGTGCACGTTGTCATACTTGCACGTCTCTTGTGCTCTCTAATTGGACATTTCTCTCTGCACCATGCTGCCTGGCATTCAATAACTTCTGACCGTTGGGTGCAGAAGATCATAACCAGAGGCTACACCATTCCCCTTGTCACTTATCCAAAACATCCAACAAAATCTTCCCAACATTCCCAGTCAAAGGGAAGAAGCAGCTGCAGAAATAAACAAGGTATATCAAAAAAGTCATCCAATTAGTCCCACCAGACCAATGCTGATCCGGATTCTACTCAAGATTTTTTGGTGCCAGAAACGACAGGGAACTGGAGACCAATTCTGGATCTCAGCAATTTGAACAAGTCTGTTGCCCAAATGAAATTCTGGATGGTCACGGTTCAGTACATTCTCCTTTTTCTAAAGGAAGGCGATTGGATGTGCCTGAGAGATCTCCGGGACGCATATTACCACATCAGAATGGACAAACACTCCAGGAGTCTACTTCACTTCTGGGTAGGATTTAATCACTACCAATTTCATGCCCTGCCGTTCGGACTCTCTGCAGCCCCCAGTGTGTTCACAAAGTGCATGGCAGTGGTTACAGCTCACTTGAGACTGCAAGGATTCTGGGTGTTTCTGTATTTGGATGATTGGCTCCTTACCACCCCCACCAAGCATCTTCTGGTAACAGCCCTGCAGTACACACTCCCTGGTGAGACTTTTGGGGATAACTGTAAACTGGGAGAAATCCAACCTTGCTCCAGCTCGGAACAGAATTCATTGGAGCAGTCTTTGATAGCCGTTCTTGTCGGGTGTTGCTCCCAGCTCACAGACTTCAGAGATTGGAGCTCCAGCTCCAGGTGATACTCTGGCAAAACAAATCCTCAGCAAGGGAGGTTCTTCAGGTTTTAGGATCCATGGCAGCTTCCATACCAGTAGTGCCTCTTGCGAAACTACATATGCGAATACTTCAGTGGCTTCTGCTAGCTCAGTGCTTTTTGAACTATCACCCTCTTTGCTTTCAAATTCAGATAACCAGTTGTTGCAAGCAGGACCTACTTTGGTGGATGATGAGGCCAGACACAGAAGTTTGGAGCTGTCCACCCCCCCAACCCAAGGCCATTGTGACCACTGATGCTTCCCTGATTGTGTGTGTGTGTGTGGGGGGGGGGGCATTTCCAGGAAAAGACAGTCCAAGGAGCATGGTCCACTTTGGAGGCCAACCTGCATATCAACGTTTTAGAACTGACAGCAGTGCTGTTAGCCTTGCAATCCTTCCAGTCTGCTCTTCATTCTGGAATGATTGCAGTTCAGTCAGACAACATACCAGTAGTCTGGTATATCAACAACTAAGGAGGAACCGAGTCCTTATCCCCTGTGTCGTGAGGCCATGAGAATTTGGGAGTGGGCAATAGCTTACAACTGCTTTCTGATAAAGCATATCCCTAGGAATTCCTGCGTGATTGCAGACATGTTGAGCGGATATATTCTCCTGCCTCACGAGTGGTCCCTCAAGCCCGATGTAGCAGCAGAAGTTTTCAGCCATTGGGGCCAGCCTTGCTGCAACCTATTTGTCTCCCCGTCAAACAACAAATGCAGCAGCTATTTTGCCCTGTTTCCCCCACAGGGGGAGTTCCCAAGGGATGCTCCGATTCATGATTGGCCCAAGGGAATTCTACATGCCTATCCCCCCCATCCCTCTGATTCCACAATTCATAAAGCTATTCGGTTGAAATCAAAGTGATCCTCATGGCCCCCTTTTGGCCCCGACAAGTTTAGTTCCCCTTTCTTTGGCCTCATCTGTTATATCGACAGTGGATTCTGGACCCTCTTCCAGACTTGATTTCTCATCCCCAAGAGTTGAGCCACCCTGACCTATCCAGTCAAGCTGACAGCTTGGTTTCTCCACTTCCATTAATCTCCAGGCAAGATGACCTTTTCCTCACCTATATGTGACATTATCCTGGCCTCTCACAAACCATCCACCAAAAGACTATATCTAGACAAAGGGAAAGAGGTTCTCTATTTGGTCTAAGAAAAGGCTAAATCTGTACTCTGCTCCAGTTACAGCAGTTTTACAGTACCTGTCAAAATTCTTCGAAGACGGAGCTGCAGCTTCTACCTTACAAGTACATGTTGCAGCTATCTCTAATTATGATCGGTTGGATAATTCGCCCCTCATTTCGCTTCAGTTATGCAAAACCTTTCTGAAAGGGATCTCACATTAGGCCTCCAATCAGAACCTATAGAGCCATTGGAACCTCACGTTAGTTCTTCAGTCCTTAACTCATTCACTCCGGAGCAGCTTAGAAAAAGCTGCCTGCTTAATTCCACCATAGGAACCAGAGTGCAGCCTGAGCTCATTTTCAGAAAATCCATTTGTAATACCATACAGAAAACAAATGTTCATAACCATTTAACTAGAAGAGCTAGACTACAAATGTAAACGTGAAAGTTGTTAGGCTGACACTGACCTTTCCAACAGTGTAAATGTTGATGGTGCATATCAGTCATTATTAAATATTTGGCAAGGAATGTTGATATTGTGCATATTTTTTTACCTTTTTGGAAAAGCAAAGCACAATATCTTGGTCAATGTACCATGTAGAGCCATACAATTTGTATTTAATTTGTTAGTATGAAAGTCAGCTTTAAAATGATACTGCAACAATTACTGTATGATGCTCCTTTATGGAGATATTCACAGAAATATGATTAATATATTTTTCATAATTGATAAAGCATAATCTCATCACATGTAACAAACAGAGCCTACATATCAGTGTAGAAGTTGTGTCCCTTCCAAAGATATGGGCATAATAATAAGTATTGGAAATGTATAATTTTCATAATCCTACAAGACTAAAACTGATATCTGTACAGTGTAGAGTGCACAGACACAGTTCTTTTACCATGTTGTAAGGAGTAATATGGCCTTCAAAATGAGGTATTACTTGGCACACTGACATACTCCCTTGCTAAGTTATTTACCGAAATATGACA
This sequence comes from Protopterus annectens, assembly GCF_019279795.1. Taxonomy (NCBI): domain Eukaryota; kingdom Metazoa; phylum Chordata; order Ceratodontiformes; family Protopteridae; genus Protopterus; species Protopterus annectens. The sequence goes on along the minus strand of NC_056727.1, from coordinate 993,665,741 downwards.
AAAATCATAATTTTATAACCTAACTCCAAAACAGACTGCACTTATGTACAACATACAGGCACAATTATTTTACCATGTTGGAACCAGCAATACTGTCTTCAAAATGAAGTATTATTTGGCACACTCAGATGCTCCCTTGCAAAGTTATTTACCAAAGTATGAAAAAATCATAATTTCCATAACCCAAGTCTGAAACAAACTTTGATACCTGTACATGTGTACAACATACAGGGACAGTTCTTTTGCCATGTTGGCACTATCAATACTGTCTTCAAAATAAGGTATTACTTAGCACATTGAGATGCTCCCGTGCAAAGATATTTACCAAAGTATGAACAAATAATAATTTCCATAACCCGAGAACTAACCAAACTGATATCTGTACTTGTGTTCAGCATTCAGAACCAGATGTTCTTCATGTTTCACTGTTGCAGTCCATTACATTTGGGTTATATGCCTGCAGGTAGCCCTCAGCCAGCCTGAATACCAGAGTCGTGGATTCCTCCATTGAATGCTGTCCCTCCTTCCATGACATCAGGTTGTCAGGGGTATAAAACATGCAGCCGATGCCATTACATCAGTCTTTCTTGCCACACAGTGCCCGAAGCAGAAGTAGTTCGCAAGTGCCGGTCGGCTGACATCTGAAATTTTCATTTTTGAGTTTCAGAACAGAAGTCCCCCCCCCGTTGGGGATCCTTTTTCTTGTTCTTAACCGATGTCAGCAAAAGTTAACAGTTGTCTTACCTGTGGAAAGCAAATGCTTCAAAGATTTTCATTCATACTGCACTCCTCGCTTAGGCCCAGACCATGATGTCCCTCGCTGTCGGTTTTGTGCCTTATTCAACCCCCGAACTATTCGTTGTCTGTCTGTTTTCTCAGCAAATTATTTTGGTACTCTGTTTAACTATCCAGAAATGGCTTCAGTAAGCCATCTGACTACCGATATTCTGAAAAAAAGTAAGGATAAAGACAGAGACACACTGCATAGCTAAACTGCCAACGATGCTTCCGTTAAGCTAGTCGCCAGTTCGCAGGTGATCAGAGGTGCGTTCGCAGACTCTGATACCCGCTACTTCAGATTCGCAGGCCTGTACTGAGACCCATTCAGAGTCCGGTATGCCGCGAGATGCTTCGACTATGGAACCTGCGGATGTCTCTACCTTGGATGGGTCCAGAGCCGCTCTGCAGGCATTGGCTTCTGAGGGTGTATTCAGGCCTACAGATTTGCATTTTAAACTGACGCCATCTTCTTTATCAAGGCCTAAAACTCGACCCACGTCTAGAAAACAGACGTCCAAACCATATGGTCAGGCCCATAAGCCTAAAAATCAAATGCTTAGAATGGCGGAAGACCTTGTTACTTAATTAGGGGAAGCCAGCCTCCCCCCCCCCCCCCCCCTGTAAGAGACCTAGAACCGATTTTCCTTCTGATTCTTCTGATCAGGATTCTGAAATTTCTGCTTCTTCTGATTACCAGGATTTGCCCTTATCTACCTATGAGGATTCTGATGCAGAGGATTCCATTCCCTCTGCTTCCCCTCCAGAAGATTTTTCTTTTGGTGAAACCATTCACACTCTTGGGGAGCATTTCTGCTGGGAAAACCAGGATTACTTTGACTCCAAAAAGAGGCTTAGGGAATTCTTACTCCTCCCTCAACACATGCCATTAGCTATCACTCCTGTTCTGGGCATTGTAGATGATGCCTTCTTGGAATCTAGCCTATCCCCAGACACTTAACCTCCAGCTCCCAGAAAACCTGACAGGTATTAGAGTCCTGACTCTCACAAGTTCCTCTTTAAGGATCCTACTGCGGAGCCAGAGACCATTTCCCAAGGACCAATGGGAGCCCAGAGACCATTTCCCAAGGACCAAAGGGCATTAAGGCTACTGCTGCCAAAAACCCTACCCCCTTTGATAGAGATTCCAGGGCCTTGGACAGATGGGGTAAGAAGGTGCTTTTTTGCCATTAGGGCCTTAAATTGCCAATTTCATATGTTAAAGTATCAGCAGCATATGGGACTACTTAAACAGAAAATTATGTTGATTCCTGACTCCGCTGAACATAAAGAATTACAGGATTTAATGCATTCTGCCGAACAAGTTTGTAAACATACTTTGCAATGTGGTTTTGACTCTTTAGAAGCATCTTGCAGGGCTGCTGTCACTGGGTCTGTACTTAGATGGCATGCTTGGCTTAAGGAGCAAGACTTGCCAGATCATGTTAAAGCTGAATTATTGCATGCTCCCTTAAACCACGACCGCCTGCTTGGCAACAAGGCAGAAGTCGTCCTTAAAAAGTTGGAGGAAAAAGCTAAATCTATGCAAACTGTTAAAAGATTTCTTGCAAGTACAGCCTCCCAGGTTTAGTAGGCATTGGCCTTTTAAGAATTGGTCCTTTCCAGTCTCTTCCAGGCCTTCTCCGTCCAAACCCAGGAACAGCAGACCACACCTAGGTTACAGTCTCAGGCTACACACAGGCCTAAGCAGTGTGGGGGCTCCCACTTCCAAAGCTGGTGGTAGTAGTAAGACACACCCGCTATGGAAAAATGTCACAATGACTTAACCTTAACTCTTCCAAGCCCTGCTCAACTGCCTGCTCCCTTAGGAGGAAAGCTCACCCTGCATGCAAAAAAACTGGGAACTCATTATCCAGGACAAATGGGTTTTAAATATAGTTTTTCAAGGATACAGACTCCACTTCCACACATTACCAACCCCAAACGGTTGGCCAGACCTACCCCCAAGTCAGTGGGCAGAGGCTCAACAGCAGGTTCTCACTCTTCTAAGTATCAGGGCTATTCAACCTGTCCCAGCAGAAGAAAGGGGACGCATTTTTTACTCAAGACTTTTCCTGGTACCCAGAAAAGACGGCCCCTGGTGTGTCCTATCCTGGACCTCTCTATTCTAAACACCTTTTTGGTAATCCAAAAATTCAAAATGCAAACACTTCCAACAGCTGCTTTCTATGCTAGGAAAAGATGCCTGGTTGGCAGCCTTACACTTAAAGGAAGCTTACCTGCACATTCCAATAAGGGAATCTTGTAGGAAATAGCTACGCTTCAGAGCAAGCTCCATGCACTATTAGTTCTCTGCACTTCCCTTTGGCTTATCTACTGCGCCCAGGGTATTCACAAAGTGGCTAGCTCCAGCCCTTGCATTTTGCAGGCAGAGAAATATTAAAATTATACCCATACCTGGATGATTGTCTAATTCAGGCAGAAAGCCAGGACATCCTATTAAAACATCTGGCATTTGTAAAGAAACTTCTAACTTCGCTGGGGTACACCATAAACGAAAAGAAAGCTCATCTGGTACCCTGCCAACAGATCGTATTCCTGGGAGCAAGCTTGAACACAACTTCCGTGATGGCTTACCTCATGCCAGAGAAACAAGTTTATTTGACAGCCTACTTCAAACTACTGGCCACAAAGATCCAGCTATCTGCAAGGAAAATTTTGCATGCCCTGGGTTTCATGGCCTCTTGCATTATACTAATTCCATATGCAAGACTGCATATGAGGAAACTGCAATGGTATCTAAAAAGCCTATGGTGTCAACATTCTCGGGACTTGGAATCAATGATTCCTATCATTCCTTGTATAAAGCCAGCGTTCCTTTGGTGGGCAGAGGCCTGCCACCTCAACAAGGGGATCTCTTTCAATCTACCTCCTGCCGCCCAAACCCTGACTACAGATTCATCAGAGTATGCATGGGGGGCTCACTTGGCAGGGCAGTGCATTCAGGGCAAATGGAGGCAGAGTCAGATGCACCTGCATATCAACCAAAAAGAAATGTTAGCTGTACAGAATTCCCTGACAGCCTTCAAGGACCACATCCTTCCAGGACAATTATTGGTAAAGACAGACGACAACACCACAGTTATGTGGTACATAAGCAGGGGGGAATCCGCTCGTACCCTCTGCAGACTAGCCATGCCTCTGTGGAACACAGCCGTGAGCTACCAAGTGCACCTACAAGCTCAATTTCTGCCAGGCAAGCTAAATTCACTGGCAGACCGAAGCAGAAATCTTATGGACCCACACAAATGGAAACTGGAACCAAAAATATTCAACCTCTTGAGGAATAAATGGGTGACTCCAGAGATAGACCTGTTTGCCTCCCCCCAGAACTACCAATTGGACAAATTCTGCACAAGGACTCACCACAGTCAAGCATGGAAAGTGGATGCCCTGTCCACCTGGGAAAGCCTCTCGGTTTATGCCTTTCCCCCTCTGCCTCTCCTCTCGAAGGTTCTGCTAAAGATCAAACAGGACAGACCAAGGACAATTCTTGCACCAGACTGGCCTCGCCAGCACTGGTACCCCTCTTGCGCAGCATGATACTGCTGGATCCATGGCACCTACCTCAGACACCTTCCCTGCTGTCCCAGCAGGCGGGCCAGATTCTGCACCCTCAGCTTCAAACCCTGAACCTTGCAGCGTGGCTAATTCCTTGAGCTCTCCAATAGCATCCCTCAGTAAGCAGGAGCTAGAGGTCATTCTGGAAGCAAGGAGAACTAGTACTAGAAAATCCTATGCTGAAAAGTGGAAAAGATACTGTTCTGTTCAGACCCAGGGTATGGGCACTATGGTGCCCAGATTACCTCATATTCTTCAGTACTTAACAGAAATGCTCCACAAGAGCCTATCCTTCTCGTCAATCAAAATTCATTCCTCTGCAATTTCAGCACATTATAATACTGAACCCACCCCTCTTCTCTCACCCCCCTGTTAAAGCAATTTCTCAGAGAGGCCAAGAATTTAAGACTCCCCCAGGAGAGCACCTACTCCAGCCTGGGACCTTAACTTTGTATTGGAAAAGCTCGCTGTCCTTTTGAACCAGCTGCAACTGCAGAGTTGAAATTCCTTTCTTGGAAAACGAGCCTTCCTTCTAGCCATCACTTCAGCAAGAAGAGTGTCTGAATTACAGGCCTTCATGGTAGTGGAGCCCTTCATTATCTTCCATGCAGACAGGGTTTCCCTCAGGACCAATCCTACCTTTTATGCCCAAGGTGGTGTCTAGTGTGGTCCTAAATCAGTCCATTCATTTGCGTACCTTTTTCCCCGAATCCACAAAACAAAGGAGGACAAATTCTGCACTCTTTGGATGTGCACAGACAACTTAGATTTTATTTGGACAGGACTAAGCCTCTCAGAAAGTCTGAACAACTGCAAGTTGGCTTTGCTGCAGGGGCAGAGGGGAAGGCCATTTCAAAGCAAACCATTTCTAAATGGATAGCCCATTGCATTCATTTCTGCTATAAGCACCATGGAAAACCTACCCCAGAAGGGATAAGATCACATTGCACCAGGGCTGCATCTACCTCTTCAGCCTTTCTCAGAGGAGTCCCTACCAGGGACATCCTAGAAGCTGCTACCTGGAGCTCTGTACATACCTTCACCAAGCATGACCACTTGCCTATTTTTTTCTAAATCCAGGGCTGGTTTTGCCACTGCAGTCTTGCAGGGCTTAATAGCTGGCCCTAATGCTCTCTAACTCCTCCCTTTGGAATCTACCCAAATGTGATGACTGCAACAGTGAAACACGAAGAACATAGTATAGTTGTGTACACTTGCCATAAATGTAGATGTTGGAGTGTATTCACTGTTGCAGTCTTGGTTACTGTCCCTCCAGCCCCCTGACTTCTCTTGGCTCTACCTTTCCTTTTTGTTTGGTGTATTTAAGCTTTCTGGTGTATTTGCTTTTTGATGGAGGTGTACCATAACATATAATTGCTTCCCATTGTGGGGGAACCTGACATCTGGAGCAAGAAAAAGTGATGTAATGGCGTCCGGCTGCATGTTTTATACCTCTGACGACCTGACGTCATGGAAGAAGAGAGAGCATCCGACACAGGAATCCAAGACTCTGATATTCAGGCCGGCTGAGTGCTACCTGCAGGCAGATAACCCAAATGTGATGACTGCAACAGTGAATATACTTGAACATCTACATTTATGGTAAGTGTACACAACTGTACTTGCACTTCCCTTTGGCTTATCTACTGCTCTCAGGGTATTCACAAAATGCCTAGCTCCAGCCATTGCATATTGCAGGCAGAGAAAAATTCAAATTTACCCATACTTGGACAATTGCTTGATTCAGGCGGACAGTCAAGAATTGCTACTTCAGCACCTGACATTTGTAAAGAGACTTCTAACTTCACTGGGGTTTACTATCAACCAAAAGAAATCACATCTGGTACCCAGCCAAAAGATTGGATTCCTGGGAGCAAGCTTGAACACAACTTCCCAGATGGCATTCATCTCTCCAGAAAAACATATTTATTTGACAAACTACTTCAGTTTACTGGTAACCCAAACCCAGCTATCTGCAAGAAAAGTACTGCAAGCCCTAAGGTTCATGGCCTCTTGCATTGCACTAATTCCATATGTAAGACTGCATATGAGGAAACTTCAGTGGTATTTAAAAAGTCTCTGATGTCAACAATAATTCCTGTAATTCCTTGCCTAAGGACAGAGTTCCTTTAGTGGGCAGAGGCCTGCTACCACAACAAGGGACTCCCTTTCACGCAACCCCCTGCCGCACAAACCTTAACAGACGCATCAGACTTGTGCATGGGGGACTCACATGGCAGGAAAATGCATTCAAGGCAAATGGAGTCCAAAACAGATGCAATTGCATATCAATCAAAAAAAATGTTAGCTGTACAGAATGCACTGACAGCCTTCAAATACCTTATTCTTCCAGGGCAACTGTTGATAACGACAGACAACACCACAGATGTCCTTCAAGGATGCATCTGCAGTCCTTACAAATGGGTAGTTCTGTCGTCAGGCAGCCCTTCGGTCGGCCGGATTCCAAAGTCTGGGTCTGGCTTCGGCTGGTGTCGCGCTTCACCCGACGTCATAGCTGCAGTTTTTCGGGTATAAAGGCACCAGCCGACGCCATTTTCCTCAGTCTTTCTTGCCGCGTGGCGCCCGAAGCAGAAGCTGTTCGCAAGTGCCGGTCGGTCAGAACCAGAGATTACTACTACCGAATACTACTTCGAAGACTTCTAAAAAGCTAAGTACCCGTTGGGACTCTTTCTTGCCTCAGCCGATGTCAGAAAAAGTGAATAACTGTTTAACTTGTGGGAAACAAATACCTCATAAAGATTTCCACTCTTACTGCTTACCTTGTTTAGGCCCAGACCACGGCGTAGCAGCTTGTCTCGCCTGTGCTTCTTTTAACCGACAGGCGGCTTAGGCGCGGTCGGAGTTTGCAGAACAGTTTTTTCGGCTCTGATTTTGCTTATATCATGCCGTCGGATCCTCCGACTTCACAAATTACCAAAAGCGCGAAAAGGACAGACACTCGCGGTCCACGGTTTCGGCCGAAACCGCGGTTAAGCCAACCACGAGTGTCTCGGTTTCAGCTGAAACCGAGCAAGCGGTTCTTTCCCCAGCCGAAAACATGCCTTCTACCGAGGCCTCTTCTAACCTGGTGGAATCGGCTTCTGAAATCCAACCTGCAGTTGCAGTTTCTCAGGAATTATCAGACACTATTCCCTTGGATATTTCAACCCCTGCACGTGGAGCTGCTATGCCTCCTGCATCCATGTCTATTAAGGCCTTTGCCAGGGCTAAAGCAGCTAAAGCTTCAAAAACGGTGCCTGTTAAGCCCCCCCTCTCACAGGCCCAGCACCAGTTCCCATATGCTTTCTTTGGCTGAGGATCTCATTTCTTTAATTCGTGGATCCCAGCCTCATCCAGACAGGACCTCTAATCCACCTCCAGAGAAGAGGCCTAGAGCAGAGCCCCCAGAGCCAGTATCCACAGATGATTCCTCTGATAACTCAGAACATACAGACCCTCCTGAGGCTCCTTATTCTCCTTACGAAGACTCTGATGCTGAAGAGTCCATTCCTTCAGCCTCTCCACCTGAGGAATTTTCCTTTGGGGAAACCTTGCATGCTATGAGGGAACAATTTCAGTGGCAGGGCCAAGATTTCTCAGACTCCAGAAAAAGGCTTAGAACCTTTCTACATTTGCCACAGCATAGGCCTTTAGCTATACCTCCAGTTCTTTCTGTTGTAGATGATGCATTTAATGATGCTTGCACTGCTCCTGATTCATTACCTCCGGCCCCTGCTAAGCCCGATAGGTTCTACAGGGTCCCGGACACACATCATCATTTATATAAGGCTCCTTTTGCAGACCCAGAGACTATCTCCCAGGGCCCTAAAGCTGTAGCAACTGCATCTACTAAAAACCCCCTCCCCTCTGAAAGGGAATCCAGGTCCTTAGAGCGATGGGGTAAAAGTTTACACCTCTGCTACTTTGTCAGCTAGGGCTTTGAACTGCCAATTTCATATGATTCAATATCAAGAGTTTATGCTAGACCAGTTAACTAAAAAGCTGTCCTCTGAAGAATCTTTAGATAAGAAATACGTTCAGGAAATGGTACATAACATACAGCAGGTTAGTAACCATTCTTTAAAATGTGGCTATGATGCACTGGAGGCTTCCTTTAGATCAGCCATGACTGGCACAGTTATCAGGAGACATGCATGGTTGAAAGAGCAGGCATTACCAGACCATGTCAAATCAAAGCTTTTAGATGCTCCCATGGACAAAGTCAATTTATTTGGTTCCCCTGCACAGCAGGTACTAAAAAAGATGGAAGAGAAGGCGAAATCTGTACAAACAGTGAAAGATTTCTTACAGGTTCAACCTCCAAGGTTTAGCAGGAACTGGCCCTCCAAGAATTGGTCCTTTCCGTACTCCTCTAGGACACAGAGAGGCAGGAATAGGCGTTCAAGAGGCAGAAACCAATCCAGGGGTGCCTACAGGGGACGCCAGTGGCAGGGTAACAACCAGCGAGGCACAGACGCAGCCACCACCACTACAACAACACAATCACAGTGACTTGGCTGTGGCACCACCTACCAGGGAACAACTGGAAGCGCCCTTAGGCGGAAAGCTGACATTATTTTCAAAGAACTGGCATTGCATCACAAGGGAAAAATGGATTTTGCAAACTATAGACCAAGGTTACAGGTTCCATTTCCATACTCTACCAGCAAAGAGAGGAATGCCAAACCTACCACCTACTCAAAGGGCAGAAGCTCTAAAGCAAATATCTCAATTATTAAGAATGAGAGCTGTGGAAAAGGTACCATCTATGGAACAAGGAAAGGGATTCTACTACAGACTCTTCCTGGTACCAAGAAAAGAGAGCAAATGGCGGCCTATTCTGCACCTGTCCGCTTTAAACACATTCCTCATTGTTCCAAAATTCAAAATGCTGACCCTACAGCAGCTCCTTCCCATGTTGGGCAAGGAGTCTTGGCTGGTAACTCTAGATCTCAAGGAGGCATACCTGCACGTCCCCATACGACCAAATTGCAGAAGATACCTCAGATTTCTTGCAGGATCAGAGCATTATCAATTCTCAGCATTGCCCTTTGGCTTATCTACTGCGCCCAGAGTGTTCACGAAATGCCTGGCATCAGTAATTGCACATTGCAGGCTTCAGGGAATCCAAATTTACCCCTACCTGGACGACTGCCTGATACAAGTGGACAACAAAAGCAAGCTAACAGAAGACTTATAAAGAGTCATTTACCTGCTGCAAGCCCTGGGATATACAGTCAATATAAAAAAGTCCAGGCTGATTCCATCCCAAAGAATAACCTTTCTGGGTGCAGAGCTGGACACATCAAAACAAATGGCATTCCTAACTGCAGAAAAGAAAGAGCAACTACCTCTCTACTTCTTGGCATTAACAAAGCACAACCATCTAACTGCAAGGAAAGTACTGCAAGCCCTAGGCTTCATGGCATCCTGCATAATTCTGGTCCCTCATGCCAGGCTGCATATGAGAAAGCTACAGTGGTACCTAAAGAATCTGTGGTCTCAACACAAGCACAGCCTAGAAACCAAAATTCCAATAATCCCATGCCTGAAGCAAGAGTTCCTATGGTGGGCTCAGGCCTGTCAGTCAAACACAGGATTGCCCTTCTGCAACAGTCAACCAAGCCAAACCATCACGACAGATGCATCAGACCTCGGTTGGGGGGCACACATGCTGGACAAGTGCATACAAGGCTTATGGACTCAAGACCAGCTGCGCCTACACATAAATCTAAAGGAAATGCTGGCAGTAAAATTGGCAATCCAGTCATTCAGACCATTTCTCCTAGAAGGTCAGTTGATGATAAGGACAGACAACACCACAGTTATGTGGTACATCAACAAACAGGGAGGCACACATTCATACCCTCTATGCCGGCTGGCACTGGACCTATGGGATGTGGCTCTGAGCTACAACATTCAGTTACAAGCAATTTTTGTACCGGGAAAAGAAAACATTCTAGCAGACATACTAAGCAGAACTACAACGGATGCCCACGAATGGATGCTACATCCGGACATCTTCAAAGCCATCACAAGAAAATGGGGATTACCACAAATAGACTTATTTGCATCCCCACTCAATCACCAGCTAAAGAGATTCTGCACAAGGACGTACCACCCACTTGCTTGGAAGGTGGACTCCCTTTCCTTCAGTTGGAAGAACCTGACAGCATACGCATTCCCACCACTTCCTTTGATGCACAAGGTGCTTTTGAAGATCAAAGAGGAACGTCCAAGGATCATTCTGATAGCTCCAGACTGGCCAAGGCAACATTGGTACCCATTGCTGAGGAGCATGTCTCGGGAACAAATATGGGCACTACCTCTGATCCCATTGCTGTTAACACAGAACAACTACAACATCCTGCATCCAAACCTGAAAACTCTACAGCTAACTGCCTGGAACATTACATAAGAACAATTAACCCAAATTTATCCCAAAGGGTTAAAGACATAATCCTTGAGGCTCGTAGACCTTCAACAAGAAAGAATTATGCAGCAAAATGGAAAAGATATCTCATATGGAGTTCTGCAAAGGGAGAAGATGTGGCACTGGTAAACATAGCCAACATCCTGGAGTACTTGGCAGAGCTCTTCCATACAGGCCTGTCATATTCTTCCATCAAGATACATGCATCAGCCATTTCAGCAGAATACAGTTTGGATACTCCTGTCTTCTCACATCCTCTGCTCAGGCAGTTTCTGAGAGGAATTAAAAATGTAAAACCTCCCAGGAAACCACCATTGCCAGCATGGGACTTGAACTTTGTGCTAGAAAAATTGACACTCCCCTTTGAACCAGCAGCAACAGCAGAATTACAATACTTATCCTGGAAGACTGCTTTCCTGCTGGCAATCACCTCAGCAAGAAGGGTCTCTGAACTACAGGCATTAATGGCAGTGCAACCCTTCCTGATCTTCCATCAAGATAGAGTGTCCATGAGAACAAATCCTACATTTATGCCTAAGGTGGTATCCAGAGTGTCTTTAAATCAGGCTATCCACCTACCTACATTCTTCCCAACCCTCAGAACAGGGGAGAAAGACTGTTGCATACCTTGGATGTACATAGACAATTACGCTACTACCTGGACAGGACCAAGTCCAATAGAAAAACTGACCAGCTTCTGGTAGCATATGCAACAGGAAAGGAAGGAAAACCAATTTCAAAACAGACAATCTCCAAATGGATAGGAAATTGCATTAGATTTTGTTACTCCTACCATGGAAAGAAAACTCCAGAGAACATCAGGCCTCACTCCACAAGGGCTACAGCCACTACCACAGCTTTCTTCACAGTGGCTACCAAGGACATTATAGAGGCTGCTACTTGGACCTCCGTGCATACATTTGCCAAGCATTACAATTTACCTTTATACTCTAGATCCCGAGCAGGTTTTGCCACTGCTGTTTTGCAAGGGATCCTAACTACACCATAATCTTTCTTTTTCCTCCTCCCTAGTTTAGCTATGGTATTCTACCCATTTGTAAGGACTGCAGATGCATCCTTGAAGGACATAGTACAGTTTTGTACCTACCATAAATGTAGATGTCCGATAGGAATGCATCTGCAGTCAGGATTACCCTCCTTCCCTCTGTGGTACTCCTAGGGTATTTGCCATCCTTCAGCTGGCTTGGGGATCTATTATGGTGTATTTGTTTGTATATATGTACATACATGCTTATTTTATGTGTTTGCTCTCTACTATTTGGAAACATTGGCATTTATCCAAATTTAGCCATCCAAGAGGGCACCTGGCATCTGGGGCAAGAAACACTGAGGAAAATGGCGTTGGCTGATGCCTTTATACCCGAAAAACTGCAGCTATGACGTCGGGTGAAGCGTGACACCAGCCGAAGCCAGACCCAGACTTTGGAATCCGGCTGACCGAAGGGCTGCCTGACGACAGGACTACCCATTTGTAAGGACTGCAGATGCATTCCTATCGGACATCTACATTTATGGTAGGTACAAAACTGTACTTTGTGCAGTACATAAACAAGCAGGAGGGAAACCATTCCTACCCACACTGCAGGTTAGCCATGGCTCTGTGGAACACAGCCTTGAGCAGTCAAGTGCACCTGCAAGCTCAATTCCTGCCAGGCAAACTAAATTCACTGGCAGACGACTTGAGCAGAAATCTAGTGGACCCACACGAGTGGAAACTAACTCAAATCATTCAAGCTTCTGATCCACAGGTGGGGGGCACCAAAGGTAGACCTCTTTGCTTCCCCATAGAACTATCAATTGAGCAAATATTGCACCAGAATTCCCCACAGCCAAGTATGGAAAGTGAATGCCCTGTCCTTTATTTGGAAAAACCTCTATCTATGCCTTTCCCCCTCTGCCTCTCCCCTCGAAGGTTCTCCTAAAGATCAGACAGGACTAGCCAAGGACAATCCTGATTGCACTAGACTGGCCATGCCAGCACTGGTACTCACTTTTGTGCAGTCTGACAGTAGTGCCACCATGGCACCTGTCTCAGACCCCTTCCCTGCTGTCCCAGCATCCTCAGCTGCAAACCCTGAACCTAGCAGCCTGGCTCATCTCCCCTGAACACATTACCAGCACCCCTCAGTAAACAGGTGCTGGATGTCATTCTTGAGGCAAGGAGGCCTAGTACTAGGAAATCCTATTCAGAAAAGTGGAAAATATACTATTCTTGGAGCCAGTCTCAGGGAATGGGCACAACCGTGCCTAGCTTACCTCAAATACTAAATTACCTAACAGAACTGCTGCACAAAGGCCTATCTTTCTCTTCAATTAAGATTCATACTTCTGCCATCTCAGATCATTACAATATTGAACCACCCCTCTTCTCTCACCCTCTGGTCAAAGAGTTCCTGAGAGGAGCCAAAAATTTAAGTCCCCCCCTCCCCCCAGGAGAGCTCCCACTCCAGCCTGGGACCTTAACTTTGTACTGGAGAAGCTCAAGCTTCCTCTCTTGGAAAACAGCCTTTACTTCTAGCCATCACTTCAGCAAGAAGAGCGTCTAATTTGCAGGCCCTTATGGCCGTGGAATCCTTCATTATCTTCCATATGGACAGGGTTTCCCTCAGGGCTAACCAATCATTTATGCCCAAGGTGGTATCTAGTGTGGCTTTAGACCAATCCATTCATTTGCCAACCTTTTTCCCCTAATCCTCAGAATAAAGGAGAAAGGATCTTGCACTCCCTGGATGTGCATAGGCAGCTTAGGTTCTACCTTGACAGGACTAAACCTTTCAGAAAATCTGACCAGCTGCTAGTCAGCTTTGCTACAGGGGCAGAGGGCAAGGCCATTTCAAAGCATTACCACTTATCTATCTTTTCTAAATCCAGAGCTGGATTTGCCACAGCAGTCTTACAAGGCCTTTTAGCCAGCCCTAATGCTTCTTGACTGCCTCCACCTTTCCTCAGCTTTGGGAATCAACCCAAGTGTGATGACTGCAGCAGTGAAACACTAAGAACATAGTACAGTTGTGTACACTTAACACAAATGTAGATGTTAGAGTGTATTCACTGTTACAGTTCTGGTTACCCTCTCTCCAGCCCCCTGACTTCTCTATACTTTCTACCTATCTTTTTTTTTGGCCATATCTTATAACTATGGTATTTACTTTTTACTGGGGGGGGGGGGGGGTGTTGCACACCATGTAATTGCTTCCTATTTTGGGGGCTCCTGACATCTGGGGCAAGAAAAACTGATGTAATGGTGTCGACTGCATGTTTTATAACCCTGATGACCTGACATCATGAAAGAAGCGACATCATCCAATGCAGAAATCGCAGGCCTCTGGTATTTGGGCCGACTGAGGGCTACCTGCAGGCAGATAACCCAAGTGTGATGACTGTAACAGTGAATACACTCTAACATCTATATTTATGGTAAGTGTACACAACTGTACTTTTTGCAAATTCCATTTTAATTTGTAGACCATACTGCTTTTCTCCCACTTTTGTTTGCCTCCACTCTCTGAAAATTGTTCATTATTTAAAATGCCTCCTCACTTGTGGATTAGATGACTTCCATATATAGTTTATGGTTTTCTTGGACATTAAGAGAAGTTCAACTAACGCTTCCACATTTGCCAGTTTATCAATATTAGCTACCTAGTTTAGCAAGTAAAGATGTTTTGTCAGTCACCACTGTGGATTTTTAAAATGCCTTATAGATTTAAACTTCCCCAAAAAATCCTTGAGGTACTAGGCAAGACCAAAATGTGATCCTTCATCCACCTCAGAGCCATCTTACACCTCCAAAATTGGTTCTCAGTCTGGGGAATATCCTGTTTAGTCATCTTAGAGTATAAAAATAGTTATGCAGGCACCTCCAAGTAAATTTTCAGAATTTCCTGGACCCTAGTACCCCTTTTTGGGGAAATACAAATATTCAATCATTGCTATTCATTTAGTTATTCCCATCTGCTCTTGATTGCGTTTTCATAGTTCATTCTGTGTACGGTCTTTACCGTTGAAGTGCTTTGTATAACCTAAGTCTTCAATTAGCTTTTAGCCTTGAAAAAAAAAAAGTTATGCTTTATAGACTAATTTTCCTCCTGGTCATTAGATCATTCTCTTGCTGTGTCTATTGAGTTTCTTTGGATTGTACATCAACTACTTTTTCAGATAACTTTTTCCCTTAGCTATGTATACAGTTGTTCTTTACCTTTTTTTCTCTTTACCTCCCCCACCCCACAAAAAATCATTAGTATTTGTCTATTCTTATCTGTATAGAGTAGAGTTTAGTTTGTACTGACAGTCTTTCAAGTGTTTAGTGGATTCAGTTTACCTTTTTTTCTGGTGGTAGTATTTATTGGGATTTAGCTTTTTTTTTACCCTGCCTTTCTTTTGGTACTAAATGTGGAAAATTCTTTGTCCTCAGTATGTCTGAGAAGCCTTCAGGTTTCAAAAAGTGTGTTCCTCACACAAATTGCGTAATTCTGATGTACATAAGTGCATCAACAGCTTGGGTCGGGCCTAGCTTGATGTAGCTTTGTAGTATTTGTGAGGCCTCTGGGACTAGAGCTTCGGTGGAGAGGAGAAAGAAACTTATTCTCAAAGGTCTGATGACTTCCACTATAAGTACTCCCTTTTCCTTCATCATCTGAAGTAAGAGCCTGGGATTACTCCCCTTCCTCTGCTTCTCCAGCAGCCAAACAGAAAAATCAAAGCAGAAACCTTCAAGAAAACTAAACCTTCAAGAAAACATTCTCAGGATCCAGTACCTCCCTTCGCACCAGCTCCACAAGTGATAAACCATCAGATTGAGCATCTCCTTTGGATGTGATTGTGGTATGTCCTGTAACGTATCCCCCTCAGTTCTTTCCTGAACCAGTGTCTGAGGCTTAGATTTCCTATCCTTTGGGATCGGTTCCTTCATTCCAGACCCTCCTCTTCAGCATCTTCAAAGTTGGTCAGATCTTCAAGGAGTCTTAGCAAAGTAGACACGAACAGAATGTTGCAATGTTTTTTATGGACCTACAATCCAGTTGGGTGTACTGCACACTCCGACCACCATTGGATCCAGTTGCGAGTTCTCCCCTTGACACCATCTAAATGCTCCTCCTCTGATCTGACTCCCTGAATCAGAGCCTCTGAATCCTACTGTAACCCAGGGAAGATCTGTTTCTGAGTTGAGGCTCTATGCGTCATAGACTGTGGTCAGTTCTGTGAGGTCTGCTTAGACTCCCAGAGCCATAACATCTGTGTCACCTCTGAGAGGTTAACTTCATCTCCGAGATTTTGGATCCAATCCTTCCACTAGAAGCCTCTGCATCTGACGGTTTCTTTCTGGCAACCTTCTCTGAACCCAGCCAAATGGCTTCAAGGTTGAGCTTCTCCCCAGGATTCCAGATCCAGAGGAGAAGTTCCCTGGATCCATTGCAAGTTTGGTGTTAGAGCGGGTCCACTCCATACCAAGAGCAAGTGTGTCCCCTTCTCAGTTGGATTCAACCCACCCCCACAGTATCTGCCAGGGTCCTCATCCTGCTCTAGTCCAGTCGGGGCAGAGCATTACATCCATTCTCTCAAGAGATTTGTTTGAGTTCTCTCCTGAATAACCCAAAGTTGAGGCGCCAAGAAAACACAAGTGTAAAAGGAGATGCTTGGACTTTCCAGAAGTCACCAACCACCAATACAGATTTTGATAAAGGAGAGGGGTTTCCCCAATCCCCCCTTGAGAACATCTCATTCAGAGAGATCCTGGAACTACATAGACCGAAAGAGGTTTGATCTTCCCAAACACCTTCTTTGGAGGAATTGGTCACCTTCAGGGTTGGTTTTGACCCATCTACATCTTGGGTGGTACCACCTGTGGATGAGATGGTAGACCTCATCTCATCCCGGTCATGAATGGAGCCTGATACAGTCAAGCCTATCCCCAAGAAGACAGGCAAGTTTTTGATGTCCCCTAAAGATCATCCTCATTGGACCAAGGGCCCAGCAGTGGATTCCATAGTGGTTGTGGCAGCCACCAAAAAGAGTTTGTGGAGGAGAAACTCCTATGTCTGTCTACAGAATAGAAAATCTCATACCTTGGGCAGGTTTGAGAAGCGTCTGTATGTCCTGTCTACCTTTTCGATGAGGGTGCTCAATTATTTGGCACATTTTAGACCTCATCAGAGAGATTTGGTTAAAGGAATCTCCACTTCCCTCCCATGGACCTTGTGTAGATCAAAAGACAACCCCTGATACCCCAGATGGCTACCCTCCTATCCCTTTCCATTGCTTCTGTATGCCTCGTATCTAATGCCACAGAGGGGGGCATTTAAATTAGCTGGCACAGGTATTTCCATCAAGAGGTTTTGCCTGGATGCAGCCTTGCAATTTCACTCAGCACTTCAAGACATCCTTAATTAATGCCCTTATGACAGAATAACCCTGTTTTGTCCAAAAGTTAAAGAAACCATCACCAGGAGTGAACAGGATGATAAATCTCTATCTGCAGTAGAGGATCAAATTCTCAACTCCCCAACAGAACTCTCTAGGGGAAGAGAATATGGTTCAGAAACTCAGTGTTTTTCGATACTTCTGGAGATGGAGCTTCCCATGGCAGGGGGGGGGGACTCAATGGACATCACCTGAGAGGCAGAGATGGCCCTCAGTATCAGGGCTTCAGACATCCATTCTCAGAGAAGCCCTTTCAGCACTCCTGAAAGGTTGCCCACGTGTCCTACTCTGGAGGCAGTTATGGGGAGCATGTTTCTGCATCCCATGGCCTAGATGTCTGTCACCCAAGAAAATTGGGCACAGAGAATAATAGCCAGAGGTTGGTTCATCCCTTTTCACTCTCCTTCCCACACCTCACTAGAAAATGCCCGAGTTTCCACCCATGCAAATGGAATTTGCAGCTTCAGAAATAGACGCTTATACAAAATTGAGTCATCTAAGAGATCTCACCAGACAAGAGAAGATTCAGAATTTACTCTGGAGTCTTTTTTTAATTTCAAAGAAAAGTGAGGATCTAAGTCAGTTGAGCAGATTTGTGGCTCGAACCAAGATGTCCTTCATGGATGCATCTGCAGTCATAACAACTGGGTTGTCCTGTCGTCAGGCAGCCCCTTCGTCGGGCCGGTCCAAAGTCCGGGTCCGGCTTGCTGATGTCGCACTTCACCCGGCGTCATCTCTGCTGGTCGGTCTGGTATAAAGGCATCAGCCGGCGCCATTCCCTCAGTCTTTCTTGCGTGGCCCGAAGCAGCAGCTGTTCGCAAGCAAGGTCGGTCAGATCCAGAGATTACTACTACCGAATACTACTTGAGAACTTCTAAAGCTAAGTACCCGTTGGGGACTCTTTCTTGCCTCAGCCGATGTCAGAAAAGTCAATAACTGTAACTTGTGAAACAAATACCTCATAAAGATTTCCACTCTTACTGTTTGCCTTGTTTAGGCCCAGACCACGGGCGTAGCAGCCTGTTTGGCCTGTGCTTCATTCAACCGACGAACGCTTAGAAGCGATGGGGTTGCTGAACAGTTTTTCGGCTCAGATTTTGCGTACATTATGCCGTCGGATCCTCCGACTACCCAAATTGTTAAAAAGAAAAAGACCGACAGTCGCGGTCCGGCGTTTCGGGCCATACCATGGTTAAGCAAACGCGCAAAGTGTCTCGGTTTGGCGAAGCTGAACAAAGTACAGCTGAATCAATGACTACTACTGAGGTTCCTGCTACCTTACTTGAATCGGCCTCAGAAAGTTTACCTACAACAGTGGTTACTAGTGACTTATCAGACACCATCCCTTTGGATGTCTCTACCCCAACGCGTGGTGCTGCTAGGCCTCCTGCAGCCATGTCTATTAAGGCCTTTGCCAGGGCTAAAAGCAGCAAATCTACTAAATCGTGCCTGTTAAACCCCCTCAACCAGGCCCACTTCTAGTTCACAAATGCTTACTCTGGCAGAAGATTTAATATCCTTAATTAGGGATCTCAATCTCACCCAGACAGGGCCTCTCAGCCCCAGAAAGAGACCTAGAGCAGAGCCCCGAGCCTGTGTCCTCTGATGATTCTGCGGATGACTCAGATATTACAGAGCCAGAGGCTCCTTTCTCCAATTATGAAGACTCAGATGCTGAAGAATCCATTCCAGCTGCTTCTCCACCAGAAGAATTCTCCTTTGGGAAACCTTACATGCCATGCGAGAACAATTCCAATGGCAGGAACAGGATTACTCAGATTCCAAAAAGACTTAGGACTTTTCTGCACCTTCCACAACACAGGCCCTTAGCTATACCTCCTGTCCTCTCTGTTGTGGGCGATGCATTTTAATGATGTCTGCACTGCTCCAGATTCCTTACCTCCAGCCCTGCCAAACCAGATAGATTTTACAGGGTACCAGACACTCATCATCACCTATACAAGGCCCCACTTGCAGACCCGAAACTATATCCCAGGGGCCTAAGGCAGTAGCCTCGACCACAGCAAAACCCTATTCCTTCTGAAGGGAAGCCAGGTCTTTAGACAGATGGGGCAAAAGTTTACACCTCAGCTACTCTCTCAGCTAGAGCTTTAAACTGTCAGTTTCACATGATACAATACCAAGAGTTTATGCTTGATCATCCTCTGATGACTCTATAGATAAGAAATATGTATTAGAAATGGTAAATAACATACAACAGGTTAGTAACCATACCTTAAAATGTGGCTATGATGCACTGGAGGCTACATTTAGATCAGCCATGACTGGCACAGTGATAAGAAGACATGCATGGCTGAAGGAACAGGTCTTACGGATCATGTTAAAGCTAAGTTATTAGATGCTCCTATGGGATAGGCCAGTTTTTTGGTACACCTGCCCAGCAGGTAATGAAGAAAATGGAAGAAAGGCAAAATCTGTACAAACTGTTAAAGATTTCTTGCAGGTTCACCCCAAGGTTTAGCAGGAACTGGCCTGACTCCAAAAATGGTCCTTTCCTGACTCACAAGATCCCAAAGGGCAGGAAATAGGCGTTCCAGAGGCAGAAATCAATCCAGAGGGGTGCCTACAGAGATTTACAGTGGCAAGGTAATAACAGAGGCACAGACACAGCCACTACCCACTACAACAGCACAATCACAGTGACTTGATTCTAACTACCAGCCTACAGAGGGGACACAGTGCAGGGTAATAAACAGAGGCAACACAGCCACTACCACTACAACAGCACACAAATCACAGACAGTTCTTCTAACTCCTACCTACCAGGAACAAATAGCAGCACCATTAGGGCGGAAATTTAACCTTATTTTGAAAAACTGGCATATATCACAAAAGACAAGTGGATTTTGCAAACCATAGACCAAGGTTACGGTTCCACTTCCACACTTTACCAGTCAAAGAGGAATGCCCAAACCTCCTCCAAAAAAAAAACAGAAGCTCAGCAGCAGATAATGCAATTAACAAAGATGAGAGCTGTGGAAAAGTACCAATAACAGAACAAGGCAAAGGATTCTACTCCAGACTATTCCTAGTTCCAAGAAAGGAAAAAGTTGGAGACCTATTCTCGACCTGTCCACCTTAAATACATACATCATTGTCCCAAAATTCAAAATGCTGACCCTACAGCAACTTCTTCCCATGTTGGGCAAGGAGTGTTGGCTGGTAACTCTAGATCACAAGGAGGCATACCTGCACGTCCCCATTCGACCAATTTGCAGAAGATACCTCAGATTTCTTGCAGGATCAGAGCACTATCAATTCTCAGCATTGCCCTTTGGCTTATCTACGAGTATTCACAAAATGCCTGGCATCAGTAATCGCCACTGCAGACTACAGGAATCAAATTTATCCATACCTGACTGCCTGCTACAAGGGGACAACAAAGCAAGCTGACAACAGATTTACAAAGGGTCATTTACTTGCTACAAGCACTGGGATACACAGTCAATTTAAAAGTCAAGGCTGATACCATCCCAAACAAGGACATTCTTGGGCGCGATTGGACACAGTAAAACAAATGGCATTCCTAACTGCAGAAAAACAAAAAGAACTCCCTCTTTACTTCTTGGCACTAACAAGACAGAACAAGCTAACAGCAAGAAAAGTTCTGCAGGCCTTGGGCTTCATGGCATCATGCATAATCTTGGTTCCACATGCCAGACTACATATGAGAAAACTACAGTGGTACCTAAAGAATTTATGGTCCCAACACAGGCACAGCCTAGAAGCAGAAATTCCACTAATCCCATGCCTAAAACAGGAGTTCCTATGGTGGGCTCAAGCATGCCAGTCAAACCCAGGCCTACCCTTTCACAACTATCAAGCAAGCCAAACCATCACAACAGGCGCCTCAGACCTAGGATGGGGGCTCACATGCTGGACAAATGCGTAAGGATTGTGGGCGCAGGACCAGCTTCACCTGCACATCAACCTAAAAGAAATGCTGGCAGTAAAACTGGCAATCCAAAATTCAGACCTTTTCTCAAAGAAGGCCATTTGATGATAAGGACAGACAACACCACAGTCATGTGGTACATCAACAAACAGGGAGGCACTCATTCATACCCCTATGCAGAATGACTTTGGACCTTTGACCTGGCTACAACATCCAGTTACAGGCAATATTTGTACGGGAAAGGAGAATACTCTAGCAGACATGTTAAGCAGAACCACCTCGGATGCTCACGAATGGATGCTACACCGGACATCTTCAAGACCATCTCAAAGAAATGGGAATGCCACAGATAGATCTATTCGCTTCCCCTCTCAATCACCAGCTCAAAAATTCTGCACAAGGACATTCCACCCACTTGCATGGAAAGTGGATTAGCTCTCCTTCAGCTGGAAAGGTCTGACAGCATATGCATTCCCACCCCTTCCCTTGATACACAAGGTATTACTAAAATCAAGGAGGAACGTCCAAGGATAATCCTGATAGCTCCAAACTGGCCAAGACAACACTGGTACCCATTGCTGAGGAGCATTTCTCGGGACAAAATGTGGTCCCTACCACCGATGCCTTTGATGTTAACTCAGAACAACTACAGCATCATGCATCCAAACCTAAAACGTTGCAACTGACTGCATGGAACATCACATAGCAGCAACTAATCCAGAAATTTCCCAAAGGGTTAAAGACATTATCCTTGAAGCCGTAGACCTTCAACAAGAAGGAACTATGCAGGAAAATGGAAAAGGTTTGTCATTTGGAGTGCTGAAAAAAAGATGTGAATATAGATATTGCTAACATTCTGGAGTATTTGGCAGAGCTTCTACATACAGGCCTGTCCTATTCCTCCATCAAGATACATGCATCAGCTATTTCAGCAGAATACAGCTTTGATCCACCTGTCTTTTCACATCCTTTACTCAGGCAGTTCCTCAGAGGGATCAAGAATGTAAAACCTCCTAGGAAACCACCATTGCCAGCTTGGGATTTGAACTTTGTGCTAGAGAAGTTGACACTCACACCTTTTGAACCAGCAGCAACAGCAGACCTACAGCATCTATCGTGGAAAACTGCTTTCCTACTGGCAATAACCTCAGCAAGGAGGGTTTCTGAACTGCAGGCCCTAATGGCAGTACAACCCTTCCTAATCTTCCACCAAGATAGAGTGTCCATGAGAACTAATCCTACATTTATGCCTAAGGTGGTATCCAGAGTGTCTTTAAACCAAGCTATCCACCTACCTACCTTCTTCCCCAACCCACAGAACAGGGGAGAAAGAATGCTGCATACCTTGGATGTACATAGACAATTACGCTACTACCTGGACAGAACAAAAGTCCAATAGAAAAACTGACCAGCTTCTGGTAGCATATGCAACAGGAAAGGAAGGAAAACCAATTTCAAAACAGACAATCTCCAAATGGATAGGAAATTGCATACGATTCTGTTACTCCTTCCATGGAAAACCAATTCCACAGAACATAAGGCCTCATTCTACAAGGGCAACAGCCACTACCACAGCCTTCTTACGAGGAGTGGCAACCAAGGACATTATTGAGGCGACTACTTGGACCTCCGTGCATACATTTGCCAAGCATTATAATTTACCTCTGTATTCCAGATCCCGAGCAGGGTTTGCCACTGCTGTACTGCAAGGGATCCTAACCACACCATAATCTATTTTTCCTCCTCCCTAGTTGGCTATGGTATTCTACCCAGTTGTTATGACTGCAGATGCATCCATGAAGGACATAGTACAGTTTTGTACCTACCATAAATGTAGATGTCCGAACTGGATAGCATCTGCAGTCAGGATTATCCCTCCTTCCCCTCTGTGGTACTCCTAGGGTATTTACCCTCCTAATAGCTAGCTGGTGGGGGAGTCTCTTATGGTGTATTTGTTTGTATATATGTACATACATGCTTATTTTTTGTGTTTGCCTTCTATCTTTTTGGAAACATTGGCATTTACCCAAAATTTAGCCTTCTAAGAGGGCAACTGGCATCTGGGGCAAGAAACACTGAGGAAAATGGCGTCGGCTGATGCCTTTATGCCCGAAGACCAGCAGAGATGACGTCGGGTGAAGTGCGACATCAGCCGAAGCCGGACCCGGACTTTGGAATCCGGCCGACCGAAGGGCTGCCTGACGACAGGACAACCCAGTTGTTATGACTGCAGATGCTATCCAGTTCGGACATCTACATTTATGGTAGGTACAAAACTGTACTTTGTGGATGGTCATGGTTCAGTAAATTCTTCCTCTGCTGAAGAATGACTGGATGTGCTTGATAGATCTCCAGGATGTGTCCTACCACATCAAAATGGACATGCACTCCAGGAAGTATCCTTGCTTCTAACTGGGAGTTGGTCACTACTAATTCACAGATGTTTGTGTTTCACTGTTGCAGTCATTACACTTGGGTTATCCTGCTGACAGGCTACCCGCAGTCGGCCTGAATTCCAAAGTCTTGGTCCGGTGTCTGTTGCTGTCGCCTCTTCCCTGACGTCAGTGCGCCAGGGGTATAAAAGATGCAGCCGACGCCATTTTCTTCAGTCTTTCTTGCCGCGCGGTGCCCGAAGCAAAAGCAGTTTGCAAGTGCCGGTCGGCAGACTCCTGATATTTTCGAAATTGAATTTCAGATCCGAAGTCTTCAATAAAGCTAAGAACCCCGTTGGGGAAACTTTTTTCTTGCTCCAGACCGATGTCAGAAAAAGTTAACAATTGTATTTCTTGTGGGAAGCAAATACCTCATAAGGATTTTCACTCTGCCTAGGCCCTGACCACGACATTGCTAGTTGTTGGTTTTGTGCTAGATTTAACCAACGCACTATTAAGCGTCGGTTCGATTTTGCTTTTCATTACTTTGGCCGAAGGTTTAATTACATAATGCTGTTGGAGCAGCCAATGACCGGAGTTCATAAAAAGTGCAAGGAAAAAGAAAAGGACAGGCATCCGAGGTACAAAACTGACGAAGCCTCGTCTAGGCCAGTCGCCGGTTCTCAGTGAGGCGTTTTCCCAGCCCCTGACACCTGCTACCTCAGAGCCACAGGCCGCCTCCAACTCCCATGTGGAGACAGCTAGGCCTCTGGGATACTCAAGGTATTGGGCCTTCAGAAACTAATCCCTCAGATGGGTCCGGAGCTGCTGAGCAGGCATCGGCTTCTGAGGGTATTTTCAGACCTACACAGCTCTATATCAAGCCAACTTCAGCATCAAAGACAAAGACTAAAACAGTTTTAAAGACAAGAAAACAAGTACAGCATTCTCCAGGACAAACTTCCATGCCTAAGAAACAGATGCTCAAAATGGCCGAAGACCTAATTACTTTGATCAGGGGCTCCCATCCCCCTCCTAAGAGGCCTAGGCAAGACACTGAATATGATTCCTCTGATCAGGTTTCCATTTCCTCTGACTCCTCTTCAGAACAGGGATACTCTATTCCTCCCTATGAGGATTCTGATGCTGAAGAAATCTATTCCTTCAGCTTCTCCTCCTGAGGATTATTCATTTGGGGAAACCTTGCATACCATGAGGGAGCATTTCCACTGGGAGAGCCAAGATTATTCAGATTCTAAGAAAAGGCTCAGAGACTTTCTTTTACTTCCTCAGCACAGACCTCTTGCTATTCCTCCTGTTCTAGACATTGTAGATGTCTTTTCAGAGTCCGGCCTGTCTCCTGACTCTTTACCTCCTGCACCTGTTAAGCCAGACAGGTACTACAGGGTCCAGATTCTCATAAATTCCTATATAAGAACCCTGCTGCTGACCCAGAAACTATTTCACAGGGTCCCAAATGGGTCAAAGCTGCTACTGCAAAAAAACTGTTCCCTCAGATAGAGATTCTAGGGTACTGGACAGATGGGGGAAAAAAGTGTACACTTCTACTACCTTGGCTGTAAGGGCTTTAAATTGTCAGTTTCATATGCTTAAATATCAGCAGTACTTAATGTCTCTGTTAAAACAGAAAATGTTGACAAATTCTGAATGTGCTGAGAACAAGGAATTGCAGGATTTATTGCATGCAGCTGAACAAGTGGGAAAACATACTTTGCAATGTGATTATGATTCACTGGAGGCCTCTTGCAGGGCCGCTGTAACAGGCTCGGTCATTAGAAGGCATGCTTGGTTAAAAGAACAGACTCTGCCTGATCATGTTAAAGCAAAATTATTGTATGCTGCATTACAGCATGATACTTTGTTTGGTGTTAAGGCAGAAGAGGTGTTGAAGAAAATGGAGGATAAAGCTAAATCTATGCAGACAGTGAAGGATTTCTTACAGGTGCAGCCACCCAGATTCAGCAGGAACTGTCCTTCTAAAAATTGGTCCTTTCCCGTGTCAGACAGGCCACAAAGAGGCAGATACAGACGCCCTAGAGGCAGACACCAGCCCCAGGGCTCATACAGGCCCAAACAGTGGGGTGCTTCTACCTCCAAAAGCAGAGAAGACAAACAGCCATATAGGAAACCGTCCCAATGACGTCCGTCTGCCAATGCCAAGCATTTATCTTTTGGCAGCACCCTTAGGGGGAAAGCTAGCACTTTTTTCACAAAATTGGCACATGATTACCTAGGACAAATGGGTTTTAAATATAGGCTCTCAGGGCTACTGGTTCCACTTTCACACCCTTCCAAAGGCAAAAGGTATGCCGGGCCTGCCACACAATCAATGGGCAGAGGCACAAAACCAAGTTTTATCCCTCATGGACATGAGGGCTATTCAGCCAGTGCCACAACTAGAGCAGGGACAAGGATTTTACTCAAGACTTTTCTTAGTACCAAGAAAGGACAAAGCATTGAGACCGATTCTGGACCTGTTTATTCTAAATACTTTTCTGGACGTTCCGAAATTCACAATGTTGACTCTGCAGCAGCCTCTGCCCATGCTGGGCAAAAAGGCTTGTAACTTTGGACCTCAGAGGCATACCTGCATGTCCCAATCGGACAATCTTGCAGAAGATACCTCAGATTCATAACTGGCTCAAAGCACTACCAATTCTTTGCACTGACGTTTGGCTTATCTGCTGCGCCCAGGGTCTTCACAAAATGCCTGGCACCAGTAATTGCATTTTGCAGGCAAAAAGGAATCCAAATATATCCCTACTTGGACTGCCTTATTCAAGCAGAGGCCAAAGACATTCTACTAAAGCATCTGGCGTTTGTAAAAAGATTACTAATTTGCCTAGGGTACACCGTAAACGAAAAGAAATCAAAACTAGTACCCTCTCAAGAGATAATATTCCTGGGTGCAAGCTTAAATACAACTGCCCAGATGGCTTCTCACACCAGACAAACAAAAGGCATCTGACTTCTTACTTCGAAAACATGGCAACAAAGACCCAGTAATCTGCAAGAAAAATTCTGCAGATCCTTAGCTACATGGCCTCCTGCATTCTGCTAATTCCATATGCAAGGCTGCATATGAGAAAACTACAATGGTACCTAAAAAGTGTTTGAACTCAACATTGCCACAGCCTGGAATCATTAATTACCCTCATTCCTTGCCTACAACAGGAGTTTCGATGGTGGGCACAGGCCTGTCACCACAACAAGGGACAGCCATTCACTTTACCCACAGCCAGGCAAACACTAACAACAGATGCATCAGATTATGACTGGGGGGCCCACATGACAGGAAAATGTATTCAGGGCACATGGCCCCCAAGCCAAAGGCATCTACACATCAATCAGAGATGCTAGCTATACAAAATGCCCTGACAGCCTTCAAGTACGTACTTCATCCAGGACAGCTGTTGATAAAGACAGACAACACCACAGTCATGTGGTACCTAAACAAACCGGGGGGCACACATTCCTACCACCTCTGCAGACAAGCCATGATTTTGTGGAACACAGCATTGACTTACCAAGTACACCTGCAAACACAATTCCTGCCAGGAAAAACAAATGCTCTGGCAGACGAACTAAGCAGAAACTTCATGGACCCTCACGAGTTGAAACTAGATCCACAAATCTTCAGCATGATAACAAGGAAATTGGGACACCCAGACATAGATCTTTTTGCCTCCCCTCACAACTGCCAACTTCAGAGATACTGCACAAGGGCTTATCACGAACAAGCATGGAAAGTGGATGCCCTGTCATTCAGCTGGAACAACCTTACAGTATATGCCATTCCTCCACTGCCTTTCCTCCCCAGGGTACTCCTAAAGGTCAGACAAGAGAAGCCACAAGTGATACTGATTGCCCACGCCAACACTGGTACCCAATCCTAAGGAGCTTGTCCCAAGGCCCAGCCTGGACATTACCTCAAATTCCTAATTTACTGACCCAAAAAAAAATCAGATCCTGCACAGCCAACTCAGAACTCTAAATCTAGCTGCATGGAGGATACTGTAACCATTCAGAATACACCTCTCTCTAAAGCGGTTATGGATGTCATTTTGGAGGCCAGGAGGCCCAGCACCAGAAAATCTTATGCAGAAACATGGAAGAGATTCTGTGCTTGGAACCAGGCACAAGGAATTGACATGCTTGTTCCAAATATTCCTCAGATTTTCCAAATATTCCTCAGATTTTGCAATATCTAACTGAGATGCTGGACAAAGGCCTATCCTTCTCATCAATTAAGATCCATGCCTCTGCCATTTCAGCTCATTACAATACAGACCCACCTATTTTTTCATATCCATTGCTTAGGCAGTTCCTCAGGGGGGCCAAAAACATAAGACCTCCAAGAAGAGCACCAATATCTGCATGGGACCTTAATTTTGTCTTGGAAAAACTCACAATGCCTCCTTTTGAGCCAGCCAATAGAGCTGACATAAAATTCTTATAATGGAAAACAGCTCTGCTCTTAGCAATAACTTCAGCAAGAAGAGTCTCAGAGTTACAGGCATTAATGGCTTTGGAACCTTTCATTATCTTCCATCTGGACAGGGTTTCTCTAAAGACAAACCTGGCATTTATGCCTAAGGTAGTGTCCAGTGTGGCTCTTAACCAAACCATTTATTATACTTTTTACCCAAAACCGCAGAATAAGAGGAGGGGAGAGACTTCTGCATTCTTTGGACATACACAGACAGCTACGCTTCTACTTGGATAAAACTAAAGCTTTCAGAAAGACTGAGCAACTTTTAGTGGCATATGCTGCAGGATCACAAGGAAAGGCTATCTCAAAGCAGACTATTTCAAAATGGGTAGGACACTGCATTCATTTCTGCTATTCACAACATGGTAAATTAGTGCCTAAGGGCATCAGGCCACATTCCACCAGGGCCGCAGCCACCTCAGCAGCCTTCCTTAGAGGAGTACCAACCAAGGATATTTTGGAGGCTGCAACTTGGACTTCAGTGCACACTTTTACTAAGCACTACCACTTGCCTCTTTACTCTAAATCCAGAGCAGGCTTTGCCACTGCAGTCTTGCAGGGCCTTATAGCTACTCCTAATTCAGTTTAGACCCAGCCACCCAACCTCCGCTTTGGGATTCAACCCAAGTGTATTGACTGCAACAGTGAAACACGATGAACATAGTACAGTTGTGTACCTACCATAAATGTAGATATTGGGAGTGTATTCACTGTTGCAGTCCAGGTTACCCACCCACCATCCCCCTTTCTTTGCTGGGACTTATCTGTACTTCTCTATCCTATACAACCTATGTGGTGTACTTGCTTGTAGATGAAGGTGTTATTTTGGTGCATGCTTTTATTAGCAATGTTTTTTAGCCTACCCTTTTGGGGGCACCTGACATCTGGAGCAAGAAAAACTGAAGAAAATGGCATCAGCTGCATCTTTTATACCCCTGGCACACTGACGTCAGGGAAGAGGCGACAGCAACCGACGCCGGACCAAGACTTTGGAATTCAGGCCGACTGCGGGTAGCCTGCCAGCAGGATAACCCAAGTGTAATGACTGCAACAGTGAATACACTCTAACATCTACATTTATGGTAGGTACACAACTGTATTTTCTGCTCTTTGGTTTCACCATGTCTCTCCCCCCCCCCCCCCCCCGGGTGTTCAAGTGTAAGAGTAGTGGCAGCTGTTCTACGATTGCAGGGATTCTGTTTCCTTATCTGAATGAGTGGCTCCTAATCGCCCCATGCATGGACCTACTCCTGCTTATCAGGGATTCCTTGCTCCATTTGTGTATTGATCATGGAATCTGTGAAGCTTCAGAAATCCCAGCTTCAGCAAATCCAGTCCCTGGAATTTATTGAAGCCCATCTAGACAACCACAATCTGTAAAGCTTTCTCAGTCACATATCTGTCTACATTCTTTTGCAGTAGAAGTTGTTGAGCTTGTCAAACCACCGGCCAAGTTGGTTCCCACCTTCTAGGTTCTGTGGCTGCATCCATTGCCCTGGTCCCTCTAGCCAAGTTTTACGTGAGTAATTCGATGGATACTTTCGGTACAGTGGTCTATCAAGCATGAATCAGTGAATCTTCTGATCATCCTCGCAAACATTTGCAGACCACACACTCACTGGTGGTTGACTATCTCTCTACGTTGAGAGATGTCCTTTTATTCTTCCTGTGCTACAGGCCACTGCAACCACTGAAGCATCCCTGTTGGGAGAAGAGGGGCAATATTTAGGAAGGATAATCCAGGGCCTCCCCTAGAGGCCAGTGTGCACATCAATATCTTTGAGATGAGAGCAGTCCTTCTAGCCACTGCAGGCAGTTCAGGACGTTCTTCCCCTTGGATGTGATCTCCATTCAAATGGACAAAATTGCTGTCGTTGGTTATATCAACACGTAGGGAGGAACTAGATCTTTACCCCTTTGTATTGAGAGGCCATAACAGTATGGCAGTGGGTGAAATCTTCCTGTTGATTTCTAGTAGCAGTGCACATCCTGGGGAAAAATCAACATTTTGGCAGACAGGTTGAGCAGATCCATTCTTTTCCCTTATGAGTGGTTCCCTCAATCCTCTTGTAAATTATTAGCCATTGCGGTGGCCTTGTTGTTGTGACCTGTTTGCCTGTCCCATAAATACCAAATGCAGAAAGTTCTTTGCTCTGATACACCTTTGGGAGGCATCACCCAGAGATGCTGTGATGCAGTCTTGGCCCCTAGGACGTCTTTTCTCCTTATCCCAAAGTTTCTGCAGAGAGCAGTGGCACTGAAGGTTTGTCCTTCTCTTAGCTCTGTGGCCTTGACAGGTGTAATTTCCCTTTCTCTGGCCTCATCTAAATGGGCTCAGACCTATATCTGACATCTCACCTGTCTGAAGAGCCTCACCTGGATACGATAATTGAATGGTTTCTTCAATTCTGAATATGGTTCAACAGTCCAGGCTTTCCACTTCCATTCCCATTTTGTCTTCCTCTCAAACTTTCTACTAGGTAGATACATAAAGGCAAATGGAAAAGCTATTTTTTATTTAGGCCTCAGAAAAGGACCTTGATCTCTCCATTTCCCCTTCCTGCTGTTTTGGATTTTCTGTGTCTCTATCTCTCTCTCTCTCCCAAGAGGAGCAAGTGTACTCTACTATCAAAGTACAACAGGTGGCAATTTCTGCCTTTCACATAGGGGAAGGATACACCCCTGTAGCTTATCTCAGGTTATCTAAACCTTTTCTTCTAGGTGTCTTCCTACTATGTCCCCTCTTTGAGATGAAGATCTAGTTCCATGTTGGGATAGTACAATTTTACTGTTCTTTAGGTGCCCATTTCAAGCCTGTTGCTAGAGTTGATTTGAAGTACCTGTCTTGGAAAACCTTTTTGGTGGCCATAACCTCGGCAAGAAGGATTTCAGAGTTACAAGATCTTTCTTTAAAAGCACATTACTTGTTTTTTCACAAAGACTGAGTTTAGAGGATGAATCCATCCTGTCTTCCAAAGGTGACATCAGGATTGTCCATCAATCGAGCCATAAACTTTCTCCCATTTTTTCCAAATTTCTCCAAGGGTAAATACACCTTGCACTAGCTGGGTGTTCATTGCCAATTGCATTTTCATTTACATCAAGCTGCCTTTTTCAGAAAATCTGAGCATCTCTTAATTTCATTTTCAAAGGCAAAATTGGGACAAGCAGTATCAGATTTCCTTATCTAGATGGCTGACTCAATGTATGTCAACAAAAAGGTCTTGGCTTCAAAACTCAAAGGTCATTCAGTTAGGTCAGTGGCCTCATCCACAGCCACCTTCTCCAGTGCCCCTATTGATGATTTGTACTGCAGCAACCTTGTCAAAAGTACACATGTTCATTCTCATTTTAAATTGGATGCTCACTGTAAAGCCAGGGGTTCTTTCAGCTCAGCTATACTCAGGAATATCCTTCCTTGAGGCCACCCAAGTTTTCAAGTAGCTGGGCACTCCATCCATTCCTCTACAAAAGGCGCAAAGACAGCATCGGGTGTGAAAGTTATTGACTTACCATAACATTAGATGTGTTATGTTCCATCCATTGCTCTCCTACCATCCCTAATCCTGTCTTGATGTTTTATGCAGATGATAGTTCATCAGTAAATGTCACCTATTACAGATTTATATCATTACATACCTGGCATGACTCTTAATAGTCTGTCGTCTTCCAGGTTCAGCACCTTGCATGGGAACCTATCAGATCTCGGTGCTTTTTTTCTTTGGCTTGTTTTTCCAGCTGTATTTGTATCATGCCCTTTGTGACAGGGGAATTTCAACATATTGACTTCCTCAAGTGCTGTCAGTAGCATTAGGTCAGGTACAAAATTGAACCAATCACCCTGTCCCTTTCTCAGGCCTTCCTTTATGGTGTATAAGCCCAAGTTCTGTTGCACATCCAGAACCCTACCTGGCTCAATTACTCTTTTCACCTATTTTAATGTCTCTTATTTTCTTTGGCACCTTTATTAATCATTTTAGACATAGGCAAATGTGCATTTATATAAAAGAAAACAAACCGTGTTAAATATGTTTACAGTTACATACATATAAATCGCATGTGTTCTTTTTATAACTATCAGTCCAACATTACATAATTTGCTCAGCTCCTGCCTTCCCTTAAACCTCACTCCTCCTCCAGAACATTATTATGGGTATTCTCACATTTTGTTTATTTCTATGTAATTTGCTCCTTTTTTTCTAAAGATCCCACTTCGTTATCTCTGTTACAATTTTCAGTGCTTCAAATACAGTTGGTTTAGACTGCATTCCTTTATCTAGTAGTTGCATTTTTTTTAATTAAACTAATCAAGGCTTTGTCGTGTCTAGGCAATTCAGATCCCATGTTCCACCTCTCTAGCGCTAAAGAATACTTTGCTAGCCTTTCTAGGATTGCTACACTGGTCAGCAGCTTAACTTCAGCTCTCCCAAAGTAAAAAAAAAAAAAACAAACAAAGACAAGGCCATGAACTCTTGTCACTTTTAGAAAATTCAGTTACTGGTCAGTAAGTACACTGCCTGGATGCCAGCAAAGAAGAAACTAAGAGAGCCTGAAAGCAAATCGACTAAAAGTGGAGAGAGAGCACTGGCTTGGAAGAATTCTTTAGCTGTTCAGTAAAAAGCAATTAAAGCTCCAGCTGTGGTGAAAGACATGGCTTCCAGTGATCTAAAGGGAAAGTAAGTCGTGCTCAGAGCTGATTAAAATAAATGAAACACTGAAGGAGTACATCAACTCAAACAAGAGGCTGGAAAAAAAAAATGGTAAACTTCTTGAACCATGTATCCATATGAACTACTAAACTGCAGTAATCAGTAGTTGAAATGATGAAAAGGCTGTCTGAATACTGAACTGTTCAAGAAGAGATGTTTCAAAAATGATAAAATTAGAGGACAGAGCAAGTCCGTCTTCTTTCGGCTTTTCCCGGTCAGGGGTCACCACAGCAGAACTCCGGTCCGCTAATGATTGGCAGTAGATTTTTATGCGCTGGCTTGCCGGGCCTAACGCACAACCTTCAATGAAGGAACACCCATTCTCGCATATTGCCACACAGAAGACGCTCTGAGAATCGAACGGGCAACGTCTAACTGTGAGGTGACAACGCTACCGCAGCACCACCACACATAGCGAAAAACTGAGATTTTCTGCTGTACCAAAGAACCTAGAAGGAGCAGAATGTATTCATTTTATGAAGGCACAAATAAGCAACTGGACTAGTATCCCACAGCAGTAATCTGTTAAATGATCTGCCCTTTCAGTTAACAGATACTGCTGTGGACTAGTATTCCACAGCAGTATCTGTTAATTGAAAAGGGAGATCATTTATATGTTCCAAACCTGGCCACAAGAAAGCAGCTAAGACATGTAATTAGAAAAGATGCAATCTGACCAGCAAAAAAAGTTAATCCTGACAGCATTGTGGCAAAAGGTCAAAGTGTTAAAAGTTGGAGACAGGAGTGTTTGTGGAAAATGATTATTCACTGTTCACCAGGCAGAAGAGAATTTTACCCCAACAATCAGGAAATTCTGAGAGGCAGGTGTGAGATTCAATCTGCTGTATCCAGCTGTCTTCAAGAATATTTTTCCTGGAGGATCATGATGATTTTTGATGCAGAACAAGCTGAGGAAGTACAAATGTTTGTCCAACAAAAAAAGTTAGCCATGAAGCAGAAGGGGACTTTTCATTCTTATGATAATAAATCCCATTGAGTAACTTTGCCATTGAAATCTTTTCCAGTGTTCCAAAGGAAATGCTCGAGACAGAGAAAAACACAGGAGTTGATTAGAATTGGGAGTACATTGTAACTGAACTGGAGTTAAGAGATGGAGATGAAAAGGAAGAAGACCAGCAACGTGGAAGTTGGTGAAAAAAATGTGAGATTATAAAGTATGTTTGTGAAATATGGCTGTGCAAGAAAAGTGGAAAGAATGGACTTTTGTTGACTTTTTTAAACTTTTGGGGAACTGAAAGGCATTTCCCTCACTTTGTCATTAATGTTTGAAAGGACACTAAGGAGAAGGCAAGAGAAAAGAAAGGGTAACTAAGTAAAATACTTTCAACAGTAATAAAACTTTTATGATATAAATGGCATGTTTTCTAATAAAGCATTTTAGTTATATGTGATAAAGATACTAAAGTAAGCAGATGTTGTTTCCTTTTTTAGTATCAAGAAATGCAGGTATTCCAATGTGAAAGGAGCACAAAAGGTTAGACAAAAGCATACTTGATAGGCTGTAACCCTGGGTTGTTAAGTTCGGGGGATAGGGGTGCAAAATATCACAACGTAGTATATGTAGAGCTGATGTTTTCTCTTGCTTTTGCATAGGTAAATGGCTGAACTAGGACCCTTTGCTTAATCTAATGATGGGTTTTAAATGGAAACAAGACAATAAGAGTACACTGAATGTAATGAAAGGTTTTTCCTTTAGCAATAAATGTTTCAGCTCGTCTTTAGAAGCCTGTAGCTGAAGGGTACACTTTTTTCTTATGCTTCCATGAAGACATGCTGATTATAGGGCAATAAAAAAGCAAAAATACTTGTTTCATCGAGGCTAAAAGTTAATGATGTCCTTCATGGATGCATCTGCGATGCCGCTAACTGGGTTGTCTAATGCGTCCACAGGCAGCCGTCCAGTCGATTTCAAAACAAGTCGGGGTCCGGCCGGCTGATGTCGCTCTTCATCCGAACGGTCTCTCTGTTTGGACCGGGTATAAAGGCATCAGCCGGCGCCATCTTCCCTCTCTCTTTTGCTGGGAATCATCGCCGAAGCAGAAGCCCTTAGCAGGAGTGCCGTCGGGTCGACAAAGAATTTTTCTACGAATACTTGCGCCCGAAAGCTGCTAAAGCTAAGTACCCGTTCAACACCTCAGCTACCTCAACTGAATGTCGAACAAAGTTAATAATTGTGGGACCTGTAGGAAACAAATACCTCATAAAGACTTCCTAACTTACTGTTTGCCTTGTACGCGCCTTCCCACGGCAATAGCAAAGCTTTAGGCCTGTGCAACCTTCAACCGGCGAAGCGCTTTGAAAAACCGGCATCATTCATACCTGTCCTGATTTTGGTTCTGACTTTATTCCAAACGAAAACCTCGACTACACTCTGCCAAAAAAGACAAAGAAAAGACCGACACTTTCGGCGGTGAGTGGTTTACCCCGGCTGAAACCGCACGCTTAAGATAACCGCGCACCGAAAACCGGTTTCGGCTGCGGCAGACAGCTGCCGGGCGTACATACTGGCTATCTCTACAAGGACCCACCCTAGCCCCAATGCTTGAATGCCCCTGCGACACCAGGACACTTATTCCCTGACATTCCCTGCACATCGAATCGGTGCTGCGTGGTGCTGCCTGCCCTGTCATCCAAAGCCATGGACCAGGGCGCCGCCCAGAACTAAAGCAGCAAGTCTACCAGCCGCACCCTCAACAAACCACCCTCAAAGAGGATTTCTTCCAGTTGCAGCAGAAGATTTTTGGCACTTTATTTGATTTCTTTAATTAGAATCCACTCAACCTCTCCTTTGAACAGGGCCTAGATCTCTCTTTCCTCCCAGATTTTAAGCTAGGGCAGATTCCCTGGACCAGTATCCTCGATTCTGCAGATGAATCAGACATTACTGATTTTGAAGAGGCTCCTTTTCTAATTTTGAGGATTTATTCTCTCTCACATCCAGAAACAGCTACTTCCCCTCCTGAAGACATGCCATTTGGGGAAATTCCTCAGCAAATCGAATTCTCTTGAGTTCCAATGTAGTTTATAACCTTCCAGATTCTGAAACAGCTTAGAACCCCCTATAACCTTCCACAGCACAGGCCATGGCTATTTCTCCTGTTCTTTCTGTGGTGAAGACAAACACCCCAGCCCACTACTACAGCAGACTCGTACAGGGTGCCTGACCAGAGCCAGACAGATTGATGCCAACCTGCCCCACTCATCACCTATATTACAAGGCCCCCTGCAGACCCAGAAACTAGCTCCCAGGGTCCCCACTCCGAGCTAAACCATAGCTAAAATAAAGAGATCCTTCCGAAAGGAAGCAAACGTCGATAGACAGATGGGGGTAAAAAGTATACACTTCAGCTTTGCTCTCAGCTAGAGCTTTAAACTGCCAGTTTCACATTATGATCAACCAAGAGTTTATGATTATGCAGTTAACTAAAATTAACCACTGCCTGTGCTAGTGACAGATCAATGTATTAGAAATGGTAAATAACATACAACAGGGTTGTAACATTCAGCACTGTGGCTATGATGCACTCAGACGCACAGATCAGCCATGACTGGCACGGTAAATAAGAAGGCTAGCATGGCACAAGAACAAGCTCTACCAGATCCCGTTAAAAGCTAGAATTGTTAGATGCTCCTTGTTTGGCAGAAAGTTTGTTTGGTGCAACTAGAAAATGGCAAAAAAAGAAAATGGAAAAGGCAAAATCAGTTCAGGAGGGTTTAAGATTTCCTGCAGGTTCAGCCCTGGCCTTTAGGGAACTGGCCTGCCAAAGATTGGTGCTTTCCTGACTCCACAAGATTTCAAAGGGGCAGGAAGGAGGAGGCGTTCATGAGCCAGAAACCAAAAGGGAGGAAGTGACTACTTCCCAACCCAGCAACAGACACAGCTTAACAACAGAGGCACCTACACAGCCACTGCCAGTAAAAGCCAACAGGGACACAGTAGCAAACAGCAGAAAGACTGACAGCCTACCAGGGAGCAAATAGCAGCTCCACTAGGCACAAGGTTAACTATTTGCAAGAACTGGCACCCACATAACAATTTACAGTATCACTTGCAAATTATACAAAACCAATACCCGATTCCACTTCCACACTAAACCAGTAAAAGAGGAACTACAACAGTACCTCAAATCAAAAACTGAAGCTTTACAAAAGGAAATGGAGTTAGCAAACATAGGAGCTGTGGAAAAGATGCCTGCAGCAGAAGGGTTCTCCTCAGACTGTTCCTAGTTCCAAGAAAGGAAAAAAGTTGGAAACCAATATAATCTATCTCCACCTTGAATACATACATTGGCTGCCCAAGCATCAAAATGCTGACCCTACAGCAACTTCTTCCCATGCTGGGCAGGAGTGTTGGCTGGCAACTCCCTGAATCTCAAGGAGGCATGCACTGCAGTCCCTATTGACCAATCTGCAGAAGATACCTCCCCTTTCTTGCAGGATCAGAGGTAAGCTATCTACAAGCATTGCCTTTTGGCTTATCTACTTTATGGTGTATGCATAGAATGCCTGGCACATATTACGCATTTACCAGACTGCAGACGGGGATATTTAAACATAAGTTGACACTCAAAATTTACAAGGGACAATTTAAGCAAGTTGACATTTGCAGATTTGCAAAGGGACAAAAACACAGATCAATTTACAAGATACAAGGTCCAATCTACAAAGTCCAATGAAGATACCATTATCAACAAGGACATTCTTGGGGCTGGGAAAAAGACACAGTCAGACAGATGGCATTCTACAAACAGAAAAACATAAGAACAGAGAAAAACTTCTTTGTAAGCTAACAAAGCTGATCAAATTCTGCATACTTTTCTGAAAACATGTAGGCTGTTCACATCTGGGAGGGGAATGAAGATAAAAACAATTAGTGTAAGTTAGGAGTACAGTCAGTAAAATGAGTGTTAACATGGATAACCTCAACTTTAGTTAGATAAGGCCTGTGTTTGCAGCTGCCTGTCTCAGGCAGTTGTTTCTATTTGGAGGATTAAACTTCAATATTTGAAGATGTACCTAGTTTTGTGTGTAAGTTAACAGGTTATGGGAGTGTTCTGGGTTCTATTTGTTTGAGGTTTTTCATGAAAACAAAAAGTCTTGTAAAATGTGCCATAGGTTCAAATGGAGATGAGAAAAAACTTAAAAGGATCAACCTGCCAAACATTAATGGGCTCATGTATTACAGAAGCTGGAAGTATACTTTTAAAAAAGCTGTAATATATAATACTTTGGAATAATGACTTATAATGGTGACACTTTCCATATTATGTGAATTCTCAATAGAATAGACAAAGAAAGTATATTTAATTACATTAAGAAATGCAGAGTGTAAATGGCAGTGCTACAGCAGACACAT
This sequence comes from Protopterus annectens, assembly GCF_019279795.1. Lineage (NCBI taxonomy): Eukaryota > Metazoa > Chordata > Ceratodontiformes > Protopteridae > Protopterus > Protopterus annectens. The sequence continues at coordinate 993,627,621 of NC_056727.1, read as the reverse complement.
TTGGAAATAACTGAACATGTGAATTTGATAAGATTTCAGGATGGATATTTGGGTCTATATTATGACGCCAAAATGGCTAAACACTGAGTGCTGTGTCAGTGACACACACAGAGCGAACTATAAGTTACGCGAATGGCTAGATCACCATTTTTTTTCCCTAGGGGAAAAAAATCTGTAGGCCAGTCAGACAATAGGCACCAGCTCTCCCCCCACATCCCCCCTAACTATAAATATACCAACTCCGAGATCACACTACAGTGGGGAAAAGGGCAAATTCATGATGATGGCCAAGCAATTTTTTTCCTTTGGAAAAAAATCTGTGATCTTCCCATTCACGTAACTTAGTTCTCTCCTTATGTGTCGCTGAAATGTTGTTTAGCCATTTTGGTGTCATAATATAGTCCCTGATATTCAGCAGAATATCGGACAAAGGAAAAGAGGAATACTTTTATTTGCCAGAAGATCTCCAATACTGAGAGAGAACTAAAAAAAAAAAATCGATTTGTGTGGTAATTAAGGCTTCTGGCAAGGGATGAGAATTATGCTGTCATGTATTTGTATGCCTTCTAAAACTGTTATGGTTATCATCATCATCATCTTCTTTTGGCTGATGTCCTTCAAGGATGCATCTGCAGTCCTAACAAATGGGTTGTCCTGCCTCAGGCAGCCCTTCGGTCGGCCGGATTCCAAAGTCTGAGTCTGGCCTCGGCTGATGTCGCACTTCACCCGACGTCATAGCTGCTGTCAATTGGGTATAAAGGCATCAGCCGACGCCATTTTCCTCTGTCTTTCTTGCCGCGCGGTGCCCGAAGCAGAAGCTGTTCACAAGTGCCGGTCGGTCAGATCCAGAGATTTCTACTACCGAAGACTTCTAAAAAGCTAAGTACCCCGTTGGGGACTCTTTCTTGCCTCTGCCGATGTCAGAAAAAGTAAATAATTGATGTTGTGATCCTATCTCGCCTACATTCTGACTGATGGGCTCGGAGCCGATCCCTCGGCTCCGACTCGGCACGCTTATGCTATAGAGCGAGGCCTCTAATTGGCTGAGCTATCTTTATCCCAGGATGCACCACCACTAATCCCCCAGATCTCGTTTGCCGCTTACAAAGCTTGGACGTGGTCTCAACATTGGCTGGGCTAAGTACTATATTAATAGTCTACTTTTCCTGTCAGTAGTTCTCTTTTCAACCCAAAAGCTGTTTTAACAGCTATTTTTTGTGTACGAGTGTGTCTCTTGTTGATTTATACAAATTTGCTTTATTTTTCCTGTCAGAGAAGGTTCCGTTTTAGTTAGAGAGGCCTTCCCCTGTACTAACTTCCTTAGTGGTTGTGTGTGTGGTCAAGTACCCGTTTGAGTTAGAGGGTCTTGACCCTCCTTGTTTCTTCCCTTTTCCTTTTTTTCTGTCTGTATTTTAAAAAAAAAAAAAAAAAAAAAGTTTCTTCAGTTTATAACATTCTGTGTACGAGCATACTTTTTGTACCTGTGTCATAGAACTGTTTGAAGTTTACTGTTGTGTTCTGTCTTTTCTGCACAACTATGTCTAAGGAACATAAACCCTCCGGGTTTAAAAAGTGCACGAGGTGTGGGTTTAAAATGTCCATTACGGACGACCACTCCTCGTGCGTCTATTGTCTTGGCGCCAAACATCTCCAGGAATCATGCAGTGTATGCCATGCGTTTCCTCGAGTCCTCCAGGAGAGGAAAAACAAATTAATCCTTAAAGGATTAATCAAGCCTTCTTCGAGGAGGCTTTATCTTCCTCTCCCTCCTTCTAAGAAGAAAGCGCGGCTCCGACCAGTCAGTCGGAACCGACAGCTAAAAAGGTAAGCAGACTTCTCCATCGGCTCCACGGACTTGAGCCGAGGTCGGAACGGTCTGCCTCGATGCCTCCTACCTCGACCCCTCGGGTTTCGGAGCCGAGGTCTGGAGCATCGAGAGGCGGGTCACCCTCATCGGCTCCACTGATATTGGAACCGATAAGGGTCATCGGCTCAGACACTTCCCCCTCGGAGCAGAAGTCCTTATCGGCGCCGAGGGAAATTTCTTTGAAAGTTTCCTCGGAGCCGATAATTGTGGAGTCCTTTCGGAGCCGGTCCCCAAGCCCTTCGGAGCCGATGGAGAAATCGGTTCGGGCCCGATCGGTATTCTCGAGATCTTCCAGGATGTCTGATTCGGACATCGACAGGGTACTCCTTCGACTCTTCCAGTCTCCGGTGTTCCAAAAGATGGTTTCGGCTCCAGCCCATTTCGGAGCCGATGGTCCACTCCCTTACAGTTCTTCCTCCTCCAACAGCTTCGGCACCGTTGGAGCAGGTGTTGGTGGAACCAGTGGAGGTGTTAGGGTCAGGCCCGACCCTTGCTCTGATTCCGGCTCCTGGGTCGGAGTTCAGTGCACGGACTTCTTCCTTCGCCCTGGGGAGGCTTGGGATTGATACCTTCGGTCCCAAGTCTCCCTCTTGGTGCGTCGGGCGGGAGTACCGTCCACTGTCGTGGCCACGGAGGGGGGACCTTCCCAGGATTCTGGTGGTCCCGCCTTCAGGGCTATGAGGAGTGCTCTAGCCAAATCTTCTTTGGCTACCTCCACAGTTTCCCAGCTCCTTCCCTACATTTGGAGACTGGGTTGGCAGTCCCCTGTCAGCAGACAGCGGAGCCCCTGGGCCTCAGGTTACCCCCGCTGGGGTTTCTCCCCCTCCTGGAGGTCCTTCTGAAGCCTCTTCGGATGAGCCTCCCAGGAAGAAAACGTGCAAGAGGAAGCACGTTGACTCCCCTGACGAGTCTTTGACATCTGACACCGATCTCGATGATGCAGAGGGGTCCCCCAAGTCGTCCTCGGATGATGTCTCCTTTGCAGACATCCTTGAAGCCCTAAAACAATGAGGCGGCTGGCAGTCCAAACCTCCCTTGCTGATGAGTCGGTGTTCCTGAAGGCCTTCGGGGCTCAGCCCTCTGCCTCCTGGGTGTCTCCGGCCTTCGACGAGCTCTTGGATTTGATCTGTCGAAGGGCATGGGAACACCCGGACTCTGTGGAACCGGTGCCCGCTCGTCCAAACAAATTTCTTTCAGCACCCCCAGATAGAGAGTTCCTCACGAAAGGTGTGGCTGTGGATGCTATGGTGGTGGCATCTGCTACACAGCAGGATGTAGCAGAGGCTTCTACGTCCGTCCATCCTCCTAATAAGGAGTCTAGGAGCATGGATCGGTACGGCAAGTGCACCCTTAGTTCAGCGGCCTTTACTTTGAGGTCTCTGAACTACCTAACGCACTTTACGCGATTCCAGAGGGATCTTATTAAGGAGCTGTCCGATACCCTCTTAGGTAACCTGCCTGAGGAGCTGGCCCAGACGGTTGGATCTCAGCTGGCTACGATGTCATCCATCTCGAACTCGTCCATGAGGCTCATCTCGTATGCGGCCGAGGGGGCGTAGAGCGGGTACAGGCATTGCTCTACGGAGACAAGCCTGGCCGCCTGTGTCATTTCGGAGGCCTTCAAGTCTTCATTCACGCCCCCTTTGATGGGTCCTCCCTGTTTGGGCCCAAGGTGAAAGACACACTTACCCGCTGTGAACAGGAGGGTAAGACTCTGACTGCCGTAGGGGCACGATTTTCCACTCCCTATCGGCCTTATCCCAAGGCTAAAAGAGGAGGGAAGATGTGGTTCCGGAGATCGCAGAAGTCTTACCCCTCTCAGCAGGAAGGTTCCCCCTCCAGAGGCAGAGGAGGGGGAAATTCATCAGGAAGACACCGTCCCAGAGGCGGCAGAGGCCCCGCAACACTGGAGACCGCGAGTCCTTTCGTGGCTCCTCAACCTTTCATAGTCCCTGAGGGATTGCCCGGCTGTGCTGCTCCTGAGCCAGTCGGGGTTCAAGCACCTAAAGGCCTGGGAAAGGATCACTCAGGACCGATGGGTGCTTCGAATTATCGCCGGAGGTTACTCTATCCCATTCTGTTGTTCCCCCCCTCAGTCCAAAAGAATCCCGGACCCGCCACCCAGTCAACGGGATACCGCAGCCATAGAAATTTCAAAACTGCTGCAAAAAGGAGCCATCCAACCGGTCCCCGCAGACCAGATCGGATTAGGGACTTACTCAAGATTCTTTTTAGTGCCAAAAAAGACCGGGGACTTGAGGCCCATTTTAGACCTAAGCAACCTAAATCGTTCAGTCAAGAAGTCCAAGTTCCGAATAGTCACTTTACAAACCATTCTCCCGTTGTTGGAGAAAGGTGTTTGGATGTGCTCCATAGACCTCAAGGACGCGTATTACCATATCAAAATACATCAAATGTCCAGGAGACACTTGCGCTTCAGCCTAGGAAGCAGTCATTTTCAGTTTCGGCGCTGCCCTTTGGTCTCACCACAGCCCCCAGGGTGTTCACCAAATGCTTGGCAGTAGTGACTGCTCACTTGAGGAGTCTAGGATTCCAGGTGTTTCCGTCTAGACGACTGGCTTCTAACTGCCACCTCCAAGCATCTACTTCTACGGAGCCTGCAAGCCACAACATCACTGGGCAATTCCCTAGGAATCACCTTCAATTGGCCAAAGTCTGTGTTACGGCCATCTCAAAGAATAAAATTCATAGGGGCAGAGATAGATTCAAACCAGATGCGGGTCTATCTACCTTCAGACAGAATTCAGATCATACAAAATCAGGTTCGAGCCCTACTCCCCAAGTCCAAAGCCCCAGACAGAATGGTCTTGCAACTATTGGGATCGATGTCTGCCACAGTTCTGTTAGTTCCCTTGGCAAGGTTACACATGAGAATCCTCCAGTGTCTTCTTTCAACTCAGTGGTCCTTTCAGGAACTCCCTCTCAATCATCTAATATGGATCACAGAATCTTGCAGACTGGACCTTCGCTGGTGGCTAGTGTCGTCCAATTTGGATCAGGGACGACCGTTTGTTCTTCCTCCTCCGGCGGCCACTTTGACCACGGACGCCTCCCAGACGGGGTGGGGGGGTGCATTCCCTGGGCAGGTCAGTCCAGGGCAAATGGCATCCAGAAGAGACCTCTCTCTACATCAACATCCTAGAAATGAGAGCAGTACTCCTGTCCCTTCAAGCCCTTCACTGTTACCTCCCTCAGGGCGTAATTGCTGTTCACTCGGACAACATGTCAGTTGTCTGGTACCTGAACAAGCAGGGAGGGACCAGATCCTATCCTCTTTACAGAGAAGCGATGAGGGTCTGGGAATGGGCAGTCTCAACCAAACGCTTCCTAGTGGCTACTCACATACCGGGCAAATCCAATGTCATAGCCGACAGGTTGAGCAGAACCATCCTCTCTCCTCACGAATGGTCTCTGAACATGACTATTACAAAACAGATTTTCAGTGAATGGGGAGTTCCGTGCTGCGACCTCTTCGCTACTCCTCTGAATGCGAAGTGTAAAGAATTTTTCTCCCTAACCCGGCTCGGGGAAGAGCCCTATGGACCGTTAGCCCATCCTTGGCCCACCGGCCTGCTTTATGCCTTCCCGCCAGTTCCTCTCCTACCCAAGGTAATTCAGAAGGCTTCTCTCTTAGGGAGCAAGATGATCTTAATTGCTCCTTACTGGCCTCGTCAAGTCTGGTTTCCCTTTCTTCGGAAACATGCTCTGGAAGGTCCATGGTTCCTGGACCAGGTCCCAGACCTACTGATTCATCAGTCGGGACTACTACACCAGTCCCTACACACATTAAGATTGACGGCCTGGCTCCTCCTCTTCCAACCATAGTCAGGAGACATGCACTAGACCCAGATGTAGTGCACATATTGTCTTCGGCACACAAGTCTGCTACAAAGAAACTTTATTCTAGCAAATGGAAAAGATTTGCTATATGGGCTCAACTCCGTGGCCTGGACCCCATTTCAACCCCTGTAACAGAATTACTCAAGTTCCTAACCTATCTTTTCAATCAAGGCTCTTCTGTTTCTACCATCAAAGTACAATTGGCAGCGATTTCTAATTTTCATGAATCCATAGACCCACCCTTAATGAGCAACAGGTTGTGTAAGACCTTCTTGAAAGGTGCTGCCCTATTAAGACCTCCAGTTTCTCATCCTGCACCTCCATGGGATCTCGACATAGTATTACGCCTTGACTTCTTCCCCTTTGAACCGGCAGCTACCTGTGATTTAAAGTTTCTATCATGGAAGAAAGCTTTTTTAGTGGCAATTACTTCAGCCAGAAGGGTTTCAGAACTTCAAGCTTTGTCAAGTGAAACCTCCGTACTTGGTTTTTCATACAGACAGGGTTTCCCTCAGACCAAATCCTTCTTTTGTTCCTAAAGTCTGTTCTACTTTATGCTTGCAACAATCATTAGAGCTCCCAGTTTTTTTCCCAAAATACTCCAATAAAGCGGAATTTATTTTCCACACACTAGATGTCCACAGGCAGTTTTTATTTGGATAGGACCAAACAATCAAGGAAGACAGATCAGTTGTTTGTGTCCTTTGCAGAAAACAAATTGGGCAACGCATTCACAAAGGTCACTATTGCCAAATGGATCAGGGACTGTATTACTCAAGCTTATGTTTATTCTAACAAGGAGCTTTCCACCTCTGTCAAGGCTCATTCTAAAAGGGCTATGGCTACTTCGGTAGCATTTCATTCTAAGCTTGCTATTAGTGACATTTGTGCTGCGGCTACATGGTCTTCCCCGCATACCTTCATTTCTCACTACAAATTAGATGTGGCATCTAGAGGACGAGCTTCATTTGGTTCCACAGTGCTCAGGAGTGTTTTCCAATGAGCCACCCGGGATTTAGGTGCTAGGGACGCTGTCCCATCAGTCAGAATGTAGGCGAGATAGGATCACATAACATCTTTTAGTTATGTACTCACCATAACTTCAGATGTTTGGGATCCATCTCGCCTGCATTCCTAATAACCCACCCTCCTTCCCCCTTCCTTGGAGTTCAGAGGATATCAGAAGGTCCGAATCCTGTTGTTTCATCTTGAAACATCTAACAATGTTATATAAACAAGCTGTGCATGTGTGCATGAATGCGGACAAACAAGATCTGGGGGATTAGTGGTGATGCATCCTGGGATAAAGATAGCTCAGCCAATTAGAGGCCTCGCTCTATAGCATAAGCGTGCCGAGTCGGAGCCGAGGGATCTGCTCCGAGCCCATCAGTCAGAATGTAGGCGAGATGGATCCTAAACATCTGAAGTTATGGTGAGTACATAACTAAAAGTTTAACTTGTGGGAAACTAATACCTCATAAGGATTTCCACTCTTACTGCCTTCCTTGCTTAGGCCCAGACCACGACGTAGCAGCTTGTCTAGCCTGTGCTTCCTTCAACCGACGGACACTTAGACGTCGGTCGGAGTTTGCGGAGGAGTTTTTTGGTCCCGCTTTTCCTTACAAAATGCCGTCGGAGACTCTGACTTCACAATTAGCTAAAAAGCTTAAGAAAAGGACCAACACTCGCGGTCCGCGGTTTCGGCCGAAACCACGGTTAAGCCAACCGCGAGTGTCTCGGTTTCGGCTGAAACAGAGTCCTCGGTTCTTCCTTCGGCCGAAAGCATTCCTCCTACAGCCGAGGCCTCACACATGGCTGAATCTACTACTGAAATTTCTCCTGCTGTAGCAGGCACCCAGGATTTATCAGATACTATTCCTTTAGACATATCTACTCCTGCACGTGGAGCTGCTAGGTCCCCTGCATCCATGTCTATCAAGGCTTTCTCTAGGGCTAAAGCAGCTAAATCTTCTAAGGCCTTGCCTTCTAAAACCCCCTCACACAGGCCTAGCTCTAGTTCCCAAATGCTCAGCCTGGCAGAGGATCTCATTTCTTTGATCAGGGGATCCCAACCTCACCCTGACAGGGCCTCTCATCCCCCTCCAGAGAAGAGGCCTAGAGCAGAGCCCCCTGAACCAGTTTCTACGGATTATTCCTCTGATGATTCAGAAAACTCAAATCCTCCAGAAGGCCCTTATTCTCCATATGAGGATTCTGACGCAGAAGACTCCATTCCTTCTGCCTCTCCTCCTGAGGAATTTTCTTTTGGGGAAACCTTGCATGCTATGAGGGAACAGTTTCAATGGCAGGGCCAGGATTTTTCAGATTCTAGGAAACGGCTAAGGACCTTTTTACATTTGCCACAGCATAGGCCTTTAGCCATTCCTCCAGTACTAACAGTTGTGGATGATGCATTCAATGATGCTTGTACTGCCCCTGACTCTTCCTCCGGCCCCTGCTAAGCCCGACAGATACTACAGGGTCCCGGACACACATTATCACCTGTATAAGGCTCCTATTGCAGATCCTGAAACTATTTCTCAAGGCCCCAAAGCGGTAGCAACTACCAAAAACCCCCTCCCCTCTGAAAGAGAATCTAGAGCATTAGAGAGATGGGGTAAAAAAGTTTATACTTCTGCTACTCTTTCGGCTAGGGCTTTAAACTCTTAATTCCACATGATTCAGTATCAGGAATTTTTGTTAGATCAGCTAAATAAAAAACTATCCTCTCCTGAACCTATAGACCGTAGGTCCCTTCAGGATTTGGTACATAACACTCAGCAGGTCAGTAATCATTCCTTAAAATGCGGCTATGATGCACTGGAGGCTTCCTTTAAATCAGCTATGACTGGTACAGTGATCAGAAGGCATGCATGGTTAAAAGAGCAATCCTTACCAGACCATGTAAAGTCAAAGCTCCTAGATGCTCCCATGGAGAAACTCAGTTTTGTTTGGCTCCCCTGCACAGCAAGTGTTAAAGAAGGTGGAGGAAAAAGCAAAATCTGTCCAAACAGTCAAGGACTTCTTACAGGTCCAGCCTCCTAGGTTTAGTAGAAATTGGCCTTCGAAGAATTGGTCCTTTCCAGACACCACCAGAGCACAGAGGCGCAGAAATAGGCGCTCAAGAGGCAGAGGTCAATCCAGAGGTGCCTACAGGGGACGTCAGTGGCAGCCTAACAACCAGAGAAGTACTGCCGCAGATCCAGCTACTACCACTTCCACAGGACAGTCACAGTGACTTGGCTCTGATACCGCCTACCAGGGAACAACTGGAAGCACCCTTAGGCGGAAAGCTAGCCTTATTTTCAGTAAACTGACATTACATTACAGGAGACAAATGGATTTTACAGACAATAGACAAAGGTTACAGGTTTCACTTCCATACTCTACCAAGGAAGAGAGGAATGCCAAACCTACCACCAAACCAAAAGACAAATGCTCTAGGACAAATCAACCACTTACTAAGGATGAGAGCTATAGAAAAGGTACCGGCTATGGAACAAGGACAAGGATTTTATTCCAGACTTTTCCTGATGCCAAGAAAAGAAAACCAATGGAGGCCTATTCTCGACCTGTCCGCTCTCAACACATATCTCATTGTTCCAAAATTCAAAATGCTGACCCTTCAGCACCTTCTTCCCATGCTGGGCAAGGAGGCTTGGCTGGTGACTCTAGATCTCAAGGAGGCATACCTGCACGTCCCTATTCGACCAGATTGCAGAAGATATCTCAGATTTCTTGCAGGATCAGAGCATTATCAATTCTCAGCATTGCCCTTTGGCTTATCTACTGCGCCCAGAGTATTCACGAAATGCCTGGCATCAGTAATTGCTCATTGCAGGCTTCAGGGAATTCAAATTTATCCATACCTGGACGACTGCCTGATACAAGTGGACAACAAGATCAAATTAACAAAAGATTTGGAAAAGGTTATTCACCTACTGCAGGCCTTGGGATACACAGTCAACATAAAAAAGTCAAGGCTGGTACCATCCCAAAGGATTACATTCTTGGGTGCAGAACTGGACACATCAAATCAAATGGCATTTCTCACAGCAGAAAAGCAAAAACAACTACCACTCTATTTCAAGGCATTAACAACGCAGAACCAGCTTACAGCAAGGAAAATCCTGCAAGCCCTGGGTTACATGGCATCCTGCATAATATTGATCCCACATGCCAGACTACATATGAGGAAGTTGCAATGGTACCTAAGGAATTTATGGTCTCAGCACAAGCACAGCCTAGAAACCCAAATTCCAATAATTCCATGCCTGAAGCAAGAATTCCTGTGGTGGGCTCAGACCTGTCAGTTGAACAAAGGACTGCCTTTCCACAGCCCTCACCCAAGCCAGACTATCACCACGGACGCCTCAGACCTCAGTTGGGGGGGTGCACATGGCAGACAAGTGTATACAAGGCCTATGGGCACAGGACCAGCTGAACCTACACATAAATCAAAAAGAGATGCTGGCAGTGAAACAGGCAATTCAGACATTCAGACCGTTTCTTCAACAAGGTCATTTGCTGATAGTTATGTGGTATATCAACAAGCAGGGAGGCACACATTCATATCCTCTATGCCGGATGGCAATGGACCTGTGGAATGTGGCCCTGAACCTCAACATTCAGCTCCAGGCCATATTTGTGCCAGGAAAAGAAAATATATTTGCAGACACCTTAAGCAGAACTACCACGGATGCCCACGAATGGATGCTGCATCCGGACATCTTCAAAACCATTACAGAGAAATGGGGGCTACCAGAAATAGACCTGTTCACATCCCCACACAACCACCAATTGAGAAAATTCTGCACAAGGACATACCACCCACTTGCTTGGAAGGTGGACTCCCTATCCTTCAGTTGGGAAAACCTAACAGCATATGCATTCCCACCTCTTCCTTTGATGCACAAAGTGCTACTGAAGATCAAAGAAGATCACCCAAGGATCATACTGATAGCTCCAGACTGGCCGAGGCAGCATTGGTACCCGCTTCTGAAAAGTATGTCTCGGGCACACGCATGGCCTCTACCTCTAGTTCCTCTGCTGCTAACACAGAACAACTTCAAGATCCTGCATCCAAACTTGGAAACACTGCAGCTAGCTGCTTGGAATCTTACATAAAACAAAATAACCCAGATTTATCTCAGAGGGGTAAAGACATTATCCTGGAGGCTCGCAGACCCTCCACAAGGAAGACTTATTCAGCAAAATGGAAAAGATACCTCATTTGGAGTGCAGCAAAAGGAGAAAATGTATCATTGGCAAACATAGCTAACATCCTGGAGTATTTAGCAGAACTTTTCCACAATGACCTGTCTTTACTCCTCCATCAAGATTCATGCATCAGCAATTTCAGCAGAATACAACATGGATCCTCCAGTCTTCTCTCATCCTCTACTCAGGCAGTTTCTGAGAGGAATTAAAAATGTAAAGCCTCCAAGGAAGCCACCTCTGCCTACATGGGACCTGAACTTTGTGCTAGAAAAGTTAACACTTCCCCCTTTTGAACCAGCAGCAACAGCAGAATTACAGTTCTTATCTTGGAAAACTGCTTTCCTGCTTGCAATCACTTCAGCAAGAAGGCTTTCTGAATTACAGGCATTAATGGCAGTACAGCCCTTCCTTATCTTCCATCAGGATAGAGTGTCCTTGAGAACTAACCCTACTTTTATGCCAAAGGTGGTCTCCAGGGTATCATTTAACCAAGCAATCCACCTACCAACATTCTTCCCCAACCCACAGAACAGGGGGGAAAGACTACTGCACACCTTGGATGTACACAGGCAATTGCGCTACTACCTGGACAGAACCAAGAACAATAGAAAAACTGACCAGCTTCTGGTAGCATATGCAGCAGGAATGGAAGGAAAAGCAATTTCAAAAAGGACAGTCTCAAAATGGATAGGAAATTGCATTAGATTTTGTTACTCCTTTCATGGGAAGACAACTCCAGAAAACATCAGACCTCACTCCACAAGGGCTACAGCCACTACTACAGCTTTCTTACGAGGAGTGGCTACCAAAGACATTTTAGAGGCTGCTACTTGGAGCTCCGTGCATACATTTGCCAAGCATTATAATCTGCCTTTATACTCCAGATCCCGAGCAGGTTTTGCCACTGCTGTTTTGCAAGGGATCTTAACTACACCATAATCTTCTTAGTGCCTCCTCCCCAGTTTGGCTATGGTATTCTACCCATTTGTTAGGACTGCAGATGCATCCTTGAAGGACATAGTACAGTTTTGTACCTACCATAAATGTAGATGTCCGAGGTATGCATCTGCAGTCAGGATTACCCACCCTCCTTCCCTCTGTGGTACTCCTAGGGTATTTGCCCATCTTGTAGCTAGCTGGGGGAATCTATTATGGTGTATTTGTTTGTATATATGTACATACATGTTTATTTTTGTTTGCTCTCTACTGTTTGGAATCATTTGTATTTATCCAAATTTAGCCTTCCTAGAGGGCACCTGGCATCTGGGGCAAGAAACACTGAGGAAAATGGCGTCGGCTGATGCCTTTATACCCAATTGACAGCAGCTATGACGTCGGGTGAAGTGCGACATCAGCCGAGGCCAGACCCAGACGTTGGAATCCGGCCGACCGAAGGGCTGCCTGAGGCAGGACAACCCATTTGTTAGGACTGCAGATGCATACCTCTCGGACATCTACATTTATGGTAGGTACAAAACTGTACTTTCCCATTAGGGGTCACCACAGCAGATCACCTGTTTCCATTTCTTCCTGTCCTCTGCATCTTGCTCTGTCACACCAACCACCTGCATGTCCTCTCTCACCACATCCATAAACCTTATCTTAGGCATTCCTCTTTTCCTGTTACCTGGTAGCTTAATCCTTAGCATCTTTTTCCCAATATACTCAGTATCCCTCCTCAGCACATGTCCAAACCAGCGTAATCATGCCTCTCTGGCTTTGTCTCCAAACCTTCCAACCTGGGCTGACCCTCTAATATACTTATTCCTAATCCTGTCCACCCTCGTCACACCCAGTGCAAATCTTAACATCTTTAATTCTGCCACATCCAGCTCAAACTCCTGCCTTTTTGTCAATGCCACTGTCTCCAACCCATATAACATAACTGGTGTCACTACCCTCTTGTAGACCTTCCCTTTCACTCTTACAGGTACTCGTCTGTCACAAATCACTCCGGCCACTCTTCTCCACCCACTCCATCCTGCCTGTACTCTCTTCACTTCTCTTCCACACTCACCATTACTCTGGACTATTGTCCCCAAGTATTTAAACTCATCCACCTTCACCACCTCTACTCCTTGCATCCTCACTATTCCTCTATCCTCCCTCTCATTCACACACATATATTCTGTCTTAGTCCTGCTGACCTTCATTCTTCTTCTCTCTAGAGCATATCTCCATCTCTCCAGGGTCTCCTCCACCTGTTCCCTACTCTCACTACAAATCACAATGTCATCTGCAAACATCATAGTCCACGGGGACTCCTGTCTGATCTCGTCTGTCAACCTGTCCATCACCATTGCAAATAAGAAAGGGCTCAGAGTTGATTCTTGATGTAACCCCACCTCCACCTTAAATGCATCCATCACTCCCACCGCAGACCTCACTGCTGTCACACTACCCTTGTACATATCCTGTACCACTCTTGCATACTTTTCTGACACTCCTGACTTCCTCATACAATACCACAACTCCTTTCTAGGCACCCTGTCATATGCTTTCTCTAAGTCTACAAAAACACAATGCAACTCCTTCCGACATTCTCTGTACTTCTCCATCAACACTCTCAGAGCAAAGATCACATCTGTAGTGCTCTTTCCTGGCATGAAACCATACTGCTGGTCACTAATCGTCACGTCCCTTCTTAACCTTGCTTCCACTACTCTTTCCCATAACTTCATGCTGTGACTGATCAATTTTATCCCTCTGTAGTTACTACAGCTCTGCACATCACCCTTATTCTTAAAAATCGGTACCAAAACACTTTTTCTCCATTTCTCAGGCATCCTCTCACTTTCCAAGATTTCATTAAACAATCTGGTTAAAAACTCCACTGCCATTTCACCTAAACACCTCCATGCTTCCACAGGTATGTCATCTGGGCCAACAGCCTTTCCATTCTTCATTCTCTTCATAGCTATCCTTACTTCCTCCTTGCTAATCCATTGTACTTCATGATTTACTATCCCTACATCATCCAACCTTCTCTCCCTCTCATTCTCTTCATTCATCAACCCCTCACAGTACTCTTTCCATCTCCTTAACACACCTTCCTCGCTTGTGAGTATGTTTCCCTCATTATCCTTTATCACCTTTACCTGCTGCACATCTTTCCTAGCTCAGTCCCTCTGTCTAGCCAATCGGTACAGGTCCTTTTCTCCCTCCTTAGTATCCAACCTTTCATACAACTCATGTGCCTTCTCCTTAGCCTTCGCCACCTCTCTCTTTGCCATGGCACCTCATCTCCTTATACTCCTGTCTACTTTCTTCATCTCTCTGACAATCCCACTTCTTCTTTGCCAACCTCTTTCTCTGTATACTCTCCTGTACTTCCTCATTCCACCACCATGTCTCCTTGTCTTCCTTCCTCTGTCCAGATGTGATACCAAGCACCTTTCGAGCCGTCTCCCTTACTAGCTCTGCTGTAGTTACCCAGCTATTTGGTAACTCTTCACTGCCACTCAGTGCCTGCCTTAACTCATCCCTGAACTCCACCTCACAATTACCCTTTTTCGGTTTCCACCACTTGATCCTTGGTGCTGCCCTCACACTCCTCCTCCTCTTCTTGATAACCAACGTCATCCTACAAACCACTATCCTATGCTGCCTAATGACACTTTCTCTGGTCACCACTTTACAGTCTCCAATCTCCTTCAAACTGGCCCTCCTACATAAGATATAATCCACCTGTGTGTATCTTCCTCCACTCTTGTATGTCACCCTATGCTCCTCCCTCTTGTTAAAATACGTATTCACCACAGCCATGTCCATCTTTTTAGCAAAGTCCACTACCATCTGACCACCTGCATTCCTTTGTTTAACACCATACCTACCCATCACTTCCTCATCCCCTCTGTTCCCTTCAACAACATGCCCATTGAAATCTACTCCAATCACCACTCTCTTACCCTTGAGTACAGTCATCACCACTTCATCCAATTCACTCCAAAATTTTTCTTTCTCATCCATTGCACACCCAACTTGTGGAGCATACGCACTAACAACATTCATCATTACACCATCAATTTCCAGCTTCATAAACATCACTCTATCCGACACTCTTTTCACCTCCAAAACACTCTCAGCATACTGTTCCTTCAGAATAATTCCTACGCCATTTCTCCTCCCATCCACACCATGATAAAACAATTTGAACCCACCTCCGATGCACCTAGCCTTACTCCCCTTCCATCTGGTCTCTTGCACACACAATATACCAACCTTCCTTCTGTCCATCATATTAGCTAGCTCTCTCCCTGTACCAGTTATACTGCCAACATTCAAAGTTCCGACCCTCACTACCACAGTCCTAGCCTTTCTCCTCTCCTCCTGCCTTCGGCCATGTCTTCCGCCTCTTCTCCTCCTTTGGCCAACAGTAGCCTAATTTCTGCCAGCACCCTGTAGGCTAACATTACTGGTGGCGGTCGTTAACCCGGGCCTCGACCGATCCGGTACTAAAACTGTTATGGTGCTTAAGAAAATTTTGGGAGACACAATCAGCTTTCAGCTAGAAATATTACTTATAGAGGGGGACTGAAATTTGATGCAACAATGATGATGTATCTGGGGGGGGGACCTAGAAGGAAAAATGTGACTAAGGTAAATTTCTGAAGAAATTTATGAA
The DNA here is from genome assembly GCF_019279795.1 of Protopterus annectens. Lineage (NCBI taxonomy): Eukaryota > Metazoa > Chordata > Ceratodontiformes > Protopteridae > Protopterus > Protopterus annectens. Next base: position 993,612,049 of record NC_056727.1, on the reverse strand, counting down.
AGTAATTGGGTTGGAAGACATGGATTCAGTAGTAGGAACTCTTAGAGAATTTACATATTCCCCAAGGTACAATAAATAGGCTAGTCTAGATACATATCGTTTTGCAGGAACATGTGCATTTAATTGACAACTTTGACACATCCATTAGTTATTTCAGATCATGTGTCAATAATAACCAAGATAAAAATGCAGATAATGAAGTAAATGAGACACTGGAGCTTACCCACCTACCTATTAATGAGATAAATTTAAGGAATGGGTAGTGGAAGTTATTCAGGAGTTATTAGGAAAGAGAGAAAGTACTCCAGAAGTTATAGCTAGTGAGTGGGATAAAATGAAAGTGGAGTTCAAAGATAGGGTAGAAATAAGAAATGTGGTTAAGAAGTAACAATTTATTTAGAGGAGCTGACAAAGATAAAAGTATTGCAGAATAAGGGGAATCATGTAGAACAAGAGACAAAAATGCAGAGTGCTAAAGAGAAAATAGGGGGGAGTACCTGGATAGTATGCATGAGTTTAGAAAAAAATGCTGTTAAGAAACTGATAACTCTAGGTACAAAAACTTTTAGTAAAATTACTTAGGCAACAGAAAGTAGGAAAGGTTGTTGCCATACATGGGGAAACAATCAGAAATCCTGTAGAGGCATTGGAGATTTTTTGGAAATTTTACTAAAAATTGTATAAAGCAGAGAAATGGGAAAATCAAGAAAAGCACAAATGGAAATATTTATGGAAGGCTTAAATTTTCCAAGTTTATAGGTAGATGAGACTGAACAGTTAAGGTAGAAGATGAGATAAAAACTGTGACGTGTAACCAGTCTGCATGAAAGTCTCCAAGAATAGATGGTATTCCTCTGTAAGTTTGGAAGCTAGAATGGAAGAAAATGGTAAAGCTCTGGAATATTTTAACAGTATTTTAAAGGGAGGTGAAACATCATCTTGAATGAAAGCTGTAGTGGCTGTAGTATCCAAAGACAGTAAAGACCCAGCAAACCCAGCTTCATACAGGCCCATTTCAGTTTTAAATCATGATTTTTTTTAAGTGTCTGTAATAGGTAAAATGTCAAGGTTGTTGCCAAAACTGATATAGATCAATGTAGTTTTGTGAAGGGGAGGCAAACATTTGACAACATTAATAGAACAAATGTAATCCAGAGGGAAGCATAATGTGCAAAAATACTGCTGCTGCTGGTGGGTCTTGATGTAGAGAAATCATTCGACAGAGTAAGTTGGGATTTTATGTAGGGTAGTGGAAGCATTTGCATTTCCTGGTACAAGGTTAATTAGAATGATGTTTGAGGGGATTGGAGGCAAGAATTAAAGTGGGAGGGTTCTTCCCTGATAATTTGTCTGAAATGAGGAGCCAGGTAGGGATGTCATGTTTCCCACTTGCTATTGGTTCTAAATATAAAGAAGATAAAGAAAATAAAGGGCTCTGAAATGTAAGTATATAACTGGTATGGTATTGAAGAAAAAAATTGATTTTGTTGCAGAAGACATTTTGTATCTGATAAAACCAGAAAAGGACATCAGTGTTGTGAACATTCTGAGACAGTTCCTGGTATTTTTTTATATAAAAAAGGCTATGGATGTAACTATGTATTGGTTCAACAATACCCATAATTGTGGGGATACGATAAACAGAAGTATTTAGAAGTATGGGTCAAGAAGGATTCTGTTATGGCAGCTAATGATATGTGGAAGAGAATAAACAAAAGGTAATATAAAACTTGAGCAACTGTAAGCTCTTGCCTATGGCTATGTATAGCAAGATACAAGCAGTGAAATGTTTTTATTCCCTTTAGTTTTACAAACAGTGCAGGCATAATTTTATCAACTGGAGGAGAAGTTGGGATAGTAATTGCAGTTGAAGGATTTTATCAGGGAGGGGAAGAAGCAAGAGTCAAGTGGGGTAAGTTGATCCTTCCAATAAAATGAGTTGGTTTAGGAATACCTGATTTTTTAAAGATATTTTAAAGCTACAGAGTTAAGGCTAATGTACATAACACAAAGTTATAATTTGTGGAAAGAGATGAAACGGGAAATTCAAGACAATAGCATGGGATTTTGGAAGCAGAACTATAACTCAACACCTATGTAATTAATGTAGATTAGAACGGCTTACACACATTTTGTATTCCAAAGCAAGATAAATATTTTGTGAGCAAGAAAACTATCAAAACTGTGTAAATAGCAATGCTGTCAGTAAGAAACATTCTTTACAATAAATCAGTGTATTCATTGTATTTCCATAAATACCTTGCTATATTATAATGCACACAAACCACAAGTTATAATTTTGTTAAACTTTCACAAATTGTACAGTTTCCAAGATATGAGAGTTTAGATGTATTAGATAATTTTTGTTAACCAGACATTAGCTTTCACATGACAACTTCCTCAATGAGCTAATTTGAGAATTTTATAGACATATGAAAATGTGTAATGGTATTAGTAATGCAAATAACACTGAATATCTCAAGATGTGCAACTTAGAATGTTAGGGAAGCTGCTATATTTTGTTTACTTCTATTAATTTCAGGCCTTATTTACTGAACTGCTTGCCTTTGTACCTTGAAATTTTGTTTCCCTCAGAAAACAGTCCTCAGTACTCTCACCTGCAGATGTCTTGTCTCCATGGAAACAAAGGAGCAGAATGTACAATTGCCTTCAGCTGCAGATAACTTTACTCGGGGACATTAGCTAAAGAAACAAAAAAAAGCTAGTATCATTGCATATGCCAGAGACTTGGCACTTCTCAAGGCATTCATCATTTTGTCTTGTTTTTCAAGACTACTTGTAGAAAAAAAATAGTTTTTAAATTAAGCCATGGGCATTAATCCAGACATTCATCTGTGCAAAATAATATAAAACCTCCCATATGCCATGCATAATTGGTGCATTTTTACACCCCATCTCCCCCCCCCAACAGCCAAGGATTACAGCACATTAACTTAAACTTTTGTCCTGCATTCTTCTCTTACATTGTAATGGTTATATTTTTCAAACAAAAAAATACTTGTTTACTTTAATATATTTTTGTCACATACAATAATCACTGAAAAAACTCACCCTGTCCCCCACATTTAAAATATTCCTGATTATGTACTACACAAGTCTGCTTTACTATATAACATGCAGTTTATATCATGAAATGTTTTATATGAATAGTATTAGAACAAAAATGTATACTTATTTGCTTTTTTCTTTCGTGTATTCCTAAACAGTGACATAAAGTGGGGTGTATGCTCTAAAGTCCACCCACAAGCTTAGTCATCAGAAGTCCACTCTTTCTCAGCCACTTTTTCTTGCATTTTCCTTTGGAACATTGGGAAAGGTTTTACTGGCAGTCTCTCTCTGAGCTTCATTGTCAGAAGAGTGAGAAGAAGAGTCCCTCTTTGATGGCTCACTTTCTGTTTGATAAACTTTATTTCCTCTAGTCTGTTCTGCATCAAAAAAGATGTCTGATTTTCCAGGGGAAAAAAATATTGTGAAGACACTGATACAACAGCTTGAATCTCTTACCTGCCTCCCAGCATTCCATTTATTGTATATTTGCTTCTCTTCTGTCTGGTGTGCAGTGAATAATCATTTCTGCAAACTCTGCCGTCACCAAATTTTAATATTTTGACCTTCCACAAATTTTTTCAGGATCAACTTTCTGTTGGTATCATTGCATCTTTACTAATATAGGTCTTGGCTAGGTTTGGAGCATATACTCTGTCCCCTTTCAATTAACAAATCCTGCTTTGAAGTACCAGTCCAGTTGCTTGTTTGTGTTTTCATAAAATTAATAGTATGTGCCTCCTGATTTCTCTAGTACAGAAAATCTTAGATTTTCTTTGCATGTTCTGTCCATCTCTACCTTTTTTTTTGAAACAGCTGCTCTTGAGAAGTCTCACACTCTGCCAGCCTTTTCTTCATTTGAACATCTGATATTTGTATTTTTATTAGGTCATGTGAATTAGATGGTTAAAACTTCTATTTTTCCCAGCCTTGTATTATTTGAGTTGATATTCTCCTTCAGTGTTTCATTTATTTTACTCAGCTCTGAATGCATTTGATTTATTTTTCTGCTAAGTTACAGGAAGCCAACTCTTGTACTAAAGCTGGAGCTTAAACTGCCTTTTGCTGAACAGCTGCAAAATTCTCTTGTACTAAAGCTGGAGCTTGAACTGCCTTTTGCTGAACACGTGCAAAATTCTTCTTTCAGTGCTTCCTCTTCACCTATTCTAGTTGATTTTCTTTTAGGGTCTCTAAAATTCTTTCTAGCTAGCATCTGGGCAGTGTACTTCCTAACCAGTAAGCGAGTTTTACTCAAGCTGTTAGAATTACTAGCTCTTATTTCTCAGTTTTTTTTTTACACTGGGTGAGCTGAAGTTAAGCTGTTGATCAATCTGTAGACATCTTGGAAGTCCTAATGTCTCTCATTTTCTTTGTCCTTTAAAAAATTTTGCTGCCTTAGCTTCTGTGCCCATAAATTTTGAGTCTCCCTAGTTGTGTCAAAATACGTGACTTTCAAGGATACTGCTCCTTTCTCACTGATTCACTAAAATACCTTCTATTTCCACTTTGTTTGCTGAATCATCCTAGTTCTGTACTCATTTGTTGAACTCACTTCTGCTGGAGCCATTTAGAGATGCTAAGGTATGCCCATATTTGTTAATTATCACTCTCTCCACTACTACCTTTTCTATACAGCTATTTTTAGGCCCCTCTTTAATTATACCTACATATTCACTGTTTACCTCTTCTAATTTTCACCCTTTTGTTACAGTTTGGTAAAAGATGTACTGATGGTATGCATCTGTATTTATCACTCAAGTTATATGTAGGGAAAGCAACAGTACCTTAATAGTCTTAGGGCTTCAGGTTTCTTTAATGTGATACAAACTGGATAGTGGTCAGATAAGAACTCTAGTTGAACTGTGACTTTTAATAGATTTTTATGCTCCAGGATGTTATAAATTCTCTCTCTAACCTAGACCAACTGTTGTACTTGTCTAAGAAAAATGTAGGGTCCCTTTTCTTTTTGGTAAGCACTACATTGGATAGCTTAAGCACCCTGTTATAATGGCCTAAGAATTTATCCTACTTTGATGCCTTCACATACATAGGTCCACCAACATTGCAAGTCACAGTCCTCCAGTTTCAGTCCCTTACCAGGGCCAATATCCCCTGATGGATACTTACAAGTGTGCTTAAACTTTTCCTTCTCTCCAAAATTTTGGACTGGGGGGATGTAAATGTTAACCAGTGTGTCCCTATTCCCTCTCCAGTAGCCCCTCATGTTACTGTCATCCATCTTCATTTTAACATAATCCTTTAATGTCAGAGATAGCCCCTTCTTTCTAGATCACTCCCATTCAGCAGCAAAGACCTATTCAAAGCCCTTTTAATTGCTTTCTTGTGATGTTCTTCATTCCACATTGCTGCAGTCCTAACTATTGGGGTAGTCCGCTGTCCAGTCGGCCCGAATACCAAAGTGATATGCTGCGGTCGTCAGAAGATTAGAGAGACGCGCGATCGCCAGTCAGTACTACTAATGACCATGACCACGCCATATCCTTTTGCTTTTTGCTGCATGGTCAGAAGGCAGAAGCAGGTTTCTTGAGTGCAGGTTTCTGAAAGGAAGGTTTTTCAGACCGAACAAGTTGGCTCAAATCAAAGTTGGCTAAGTAATTCTTTTTTGGTTTTTTTTTTTTTTTTTCTGCTCCAGTATTTAACAAAAGGATGTTGGAAGAATTGGAAACAGATACCTGGGAAACAGATACCATATAGTGATTACCTTTTGTTAGCCTTGGTGAGGCCGCCTGAGCGCGCATGTTGTGCTCTTGTCTGTTACGTGATAATTAAACATTAGAGCACTATTAAGATTACCCACTTTTGGGAAGCAGATTGAGCCGCCCGCCCGTAAAACACCGCCGCCCGCCCAAAAAAGCCTAGGGACAAAGCAAAGCCTAGAGGAGGGAACCAGTCCCCGGACGAGGAGGGAAGGCGACAGGGAGTTTGAGTGGTGCCAGGAGTTTCTTTTGGAGTTTAGGGAGTGACCTCAGACTTCTCTTAGTCCAGGAGGAAGGACTTTCTGTAGGGCTTCTGTTCTTCTGCCTCTGAAGGGCAGGCTGTGGGGGCCTCCCCTCTTTCTGTTAAGGCTTCTTCTGTTTTAGGTTTAGCCTCCTTCTGTTTCCAAGGCTTCTTTAAAGAGGGTTTCCTAGCTGTGTTTCAGCATATGCTTGAAAAGCTAGTGTTTCAGGGTCTTTGGATTATGAGTTATATGCCCTGATAAGAGGCCTAGGTGATAAGATGAGCAGGTCAGTTTTGCTGTGTTTTAGAGGGAGGTTTCTTGGAAGAGGAGTTGAGTGATTTTGACAGTGATTGATTCTGAGTATCTTGACTTCTCTCTTCCAGAATATCTCCTGAGCATCCTCCTTCAGCTTCTTGATTCTGGATGATTTTTTTCCTCAGGGAGGATTTTTCATTCTCTGAGAGATTTCTTTGATTCCAGGGAGCAGGCTTTTTGATTTCTTGAAGACCTTCCTCTAGTTCCTGGGGTACAGAATTCTGAATTTTTGTGCATAGGCCTTTTTTAGAATCTCCTGTTCACCTGATTCTTTGCCTCCTCCCCCATATTTTGGCTCCTGCTCCCGGGTAGGTTGATAAGTATCTAAATCAGAAACGGATACCGTAAGGGGGGTGAAGGGTGCTAGAGGCTCATAAGCATCTTTTTAAGAGTCTGTTGTTAAAAAATCCTGTTCCTCTAGGGGGCCAGGCTTCTTGGGTTAAATTCCTGGAAAAAAAGATAAGGAGGCAAACAAAGGCCATGGGATAGGGAAAGAAATTGCTTACTTCTTTAGCTTGCAGAATTATTCTCTTTTGAGTTGTAGTCAATGCTCTGTTCAATAAGCGTATTGATCAGAATTGAGAGGTGGTTTATCTAAGGTGGAAGTGGGAAAGCATTCAATTGAGTGGTTTTGATGTTGTGGATTTAGTTCCAGGGTGGGAACAGGTGGGGAGTGCTTCTTCCTTGAGGCTTTTGATGATGCTGTGCAGTTACAAGGGTGGCTGGCTGTTCTGGGTGTCTTATGTATTTGATGAAATGGTTTTGTACAGTTTTGTGCTCAGTTGAGCAGAATGTGCTGTCTGGCTTTGAGGATGAAACGTTTAGGATTGGCGGGAGTTTGTTTTTGCAGCAATGGAATAAGTGACAAATGCCAGGCTCCTGCAAAAGGTTAAGGCAAGGGTGCCTCCAAAGGTAGGGGTAGAGCCAAGGTTTTTTAGGTTCAAGGGTAGGACATTCTTATGATATAGGGGTCAGTCGGGGGGTAGTTCTAGGGGTGGTAGGGGCAGAGCTCAAGGTTCTTTCAGGCCTAGAACAGGGCCTCATTCAGCCGTTTTTCTGGTGAGGGTAGGGGAGGGTGTCCTTTAGATTGGTACAGGTCAATGACCTGCGTTGGGATTTAGTACATTCTAGCCCTTTCAAACCTTTGGGGGGAGAGGCTCCTCTTTTACAAGAAAATTTGGATTTAATTAAATTTCCAAGACAGATTTATTTCCTCTTCACCACCCCTTTTACACCGGTTTGAACTCATACCTTGCGGAAATTCAAGGCATGCCAGACATTCCTCCTCTACAAAGACCAAAGAAGGGGCTTATTCCATTTCTCTCCCTGTTGCTAGGGGGCAAACAACCCAGCCCCAATTTTTGAGAGGTTCATCAAAGATTATTATTGATAGCCTCTGTCAAAAGCAACCTTGAAACTGGAACAGAACTTTTTTTATCAGTTCTTTATCTCAATCAAACACTTTTACTGACTGTATTCAGTTCACAATGTTGGCGTTACTTGCAGCTTTTACCTCTGCGAAGGTAGATGGCTTTCTCATTACTTTAGACAAAACTTCAACACCTTCTCACAAAGGCTGCTCTTAGTTTCTCAAAGTATCTGCGTTTAATTTTGGAAATCAGCATTATTGGACGATTGCTCTGCCCTTATTATTCATACGCAGAAACACAAAGCTTCTGGGTGTTCTGGCTCAAGACTTGCTTTCATTCAGCCTAAAAAGGAAGATAAAGCTATCTCTAAAACCTTTTCAAGAATGATCAAATAAAGATCTTTCTATTACTTACAGAAGATGGTGCCTGTGATAGGGAGACTAAGAAAAGTAGGGTGCTCTTAAAGCGAGTCCATCACAGTCCTAGAATCTGCTTCCCATGTTCTTTCTTCATACAGGGCCAGGCAAGCAGCTTTAGATGGCCTTTTTCTTGCTTTTCAAACAAAGTTACTTCAGGCTTCCATCTGCTCGCCTATCAGACTTTCTGACATGAAGAACAAGGAATGTTTCCTTTCTTAGGGTCTGTCTCTGCTTGGGGCCTGGCAATGGTATAATCAACTGCATATCTATGAAGGAACCTGCAATGGTCGGAAATGAATGATACAAGACAGCACCCTCAGATTCTTACATTCCCGGCAAAATAAAATTATGCATTCAAGAATCCACAAGTGGTCACACCTTTGGGCAACTTCTATGTGACAAACATGTAAGCTGTGAGTACAGTCAAGTTTACATCTATGGCAAAGCACTCATTTTATGCCCAGGAGCTCATCTAAATGGAAAGTGGTACAAAGCCTGCGTGGCACATTGCAACTAACAAGCATCATCATATTGAAAGAGATGTTAGCAGTCCAGTTTGCATTAATGGCTTCTTAAAGTTACCTTCTTCAAGGGGAGTTTTGGATCTTCATGACAACAACAAGCTCATCATGGACACTAACAACAAAGGGAACATATTCTTAAACCCGATGTGCAGGGCAGCAATTGATGGTATGACCAATTCATATTTGCACTAACTCTTTCAGGCAAGGACTTTTTTTCTGCCAGGAGCACAGAACCCGCCAAAGATGTGTTCAAGACTCCAAAAATTCCACCAAGCCAGCCAGAAACTGGATCTACATTTATTTCAAAACAGTTGGTGTCATGTGGAGACATAGATCTGATCTCTTAAACAGAAACACTAAGCTACAAAGTTTTGCACAAAGAGTAAGCCTCACCAATCATGGTAGCAGGGACAGACACCTTCTCAATGATCAGTTCCGGTCATTAGTGCCTGATTCTCTTTGCCCTCTGAGGCTTCTCCCACCTGTGCAATGTCAAGAAGAGTAAAGACTGATTTTAATCGCTTAAGACCAACAAGAAGGTGCTCGTCACTGCTTACCCATTAGATTCAGTTATGTAAGGAAGCCTCCATGGCCTTTACTGCACAGCAGTGAACTTCTCAGCCCTCAATACTTGCTCAATGTCATTGTGACTCTCTTCACTGCCAGATGAACCATATTCTGTTTTGAAACACAGCAGGTCTCCACTAGAACTGGTTTGTTTTTCTGGAGATTATGGAAGCCAGAAGCAGTGAGTTAGAGGAAGGGACTTTAGAGAGAACCAAGAGAAGAGATTTTTGTTTGTGATCTGCAATTAACTGACTGAGAATTTTATAGGCTAATTTTAATGTGGATCTGGCTCACTTTTGGTTTTGTTGGACAGTTTGTCTTTCTCTCTTCCACAAAGATTCATGCTGCAGGCTAATCGGAAATGGTTGGTCATGGATTTGTTTTTTTCCTTTGTTTTTTAAATTTGCAATTTCTTCAAAGGGTTTAAGAACCCCAGACTGTAATGAGCTCCTATTTACTCTTTTTTTTTTTGTGTATTACTTTGACTACTTAATCCTTTGATCCTTGGCGGCTACTAACTTAGTATTTGCGTCAATGATTTGTTCACAATGTTACTTTTTGCCTGTATTTAAGCAAAAAGTGTGCAGTTTTTATTGAGCTCAATTTAATTTGATTTTTCATTTTTTATTATTTTCAGGGATTGCCTGTATCATTGCAGTTTAACATTTTCTTTAGTCAGGTTGTTTCAAGTGTGGAGGGCCTTAAACCAAACTATTCATTTGCCTACTTTTTGCCTCTTCATTTTGCACACACTTTAGAGATACTGAGCAAAGGAGATTCACATTACTTAGGAACCTGTTGGAGGCATTGAATTTTGTTTTTTGCCACATGTCTCTTTTTTGTTGCCTTTATTTCAGAGACGTTACTTGAGTTCAGCCCACTTTTCTAGCGCATTTTGGTTTTGCATTTGTGTTATTTAATTTCAGGGCTGGTGGAGCCAGCCGCTTTGATTCACTCTATTCCACTAGGGCTACATTCCACTAGGGAACCTGTTTACTCAGGCTATTTATGGGATATTTGTAGTTAGGACTTTTGGAGGCAGGTGCATACTTTCTCTAAGCATTTTGCTTCTCTCTCTCCTGTCTGGGGGTCTAGGGGTCCACATTGGGCTGCAGTTTTGTTGTATATATTGTTCCTCTCCTGTACCCTCCATGTTTGCGCGGATTTTCCCATCTGGCTTTGTCTTACCCATTAGTTACGACTGTGCAAATGTGAAATGAAGAACATAGTACAGTTTTGTACCTACCATAAATGATGTTAGGATCCCAAGAAAATGCATGCAATACCCTACCTCTCCTCCTATGTGTTTTAGGGGTGTTGTTGTGGTGAGGGTTGATCTCTGGTACTTTTTGTATATATTATATATTTTTTGTCACAGGTAGCTTGACACCCCAATTTGGCCTTGTCTTTTTAGGTCTTGGCCATCTGGGGGGCGTAAAGACTGAATCAGTTTCTTCAACTGAGTATGACTCTTGCAACATTATCAGTTGTATTTTTTTAAACGTAGCACTTGTGAGCTCGTTCACGTTCCATGACAGCAGTCTGAATGTCTTACGTTTTGCTAATCCACCTAAATTCATACCTTGTACTCCATACCTTTCTTGGACTGCATATCCTAGCATCTTACTGTATCACGTAGTTTTGTATTTGACCATGCAGTACTCCTTTCCAGTATATATTTTCCCCTGGCAACTTTATCTGCAACCATTAACAAAAGCAAAATAATCCTTAAATCTTCAGTTGATAGTGAAAAATTAACACCTTTAACCTTGTATAATTGAAATGCACGTGAACTATTTACAATTACATAACTGGCACACTGTACAGTGAGTATCTACACTTGAGCGGTGCCTTACACACATGCCGTGTTGCAGTGACTTAGTGCCACAGCAGCATGTCCCACACCGATCCTTTCCTGGACTCTTACATGAACAGTTAGTCAAAGCCTTTCAAAGACAGAAACATTAACTTCCATCAGGGCCAGCCAGAGTGCCCCACTTGCATAACTGAGTACAAGGTATTTCAGTTTCTTGGCTAACGCTATTCACAAGAATAAAGCGCTGATGCATGACCTGAATAGCTCAGATTATGCCTATCAGGGGGCTCTCTCAAGGACATAACAAAAGGATCTATCTGCCTATTAGCAATTTTGAGAAACTGCCTGGCAACCGTGCTAAAGAGGTTTTGCGATTGCTGTGGTAGCTCATTGCCCATCAGTCTGGAAATAAACATGTGTCTTATAGGTGGAGAAAAGCTTCTTGTAGAAAAAAAACAAAGGATCAACTATAAAGATAGCACTGTACCCGACAGCAGAGCGACAGCTTATACCTGTGAGACCAAAGGTTACTTCACCAAATTTACATGCAAACAAAGTTAAGTAACCGAAAATATTTACTTAAAAAGCTGTCCTGGTAAAAAAAAAATCAAATGCCACCATGAAGACCCTTTTGGATGGAATACATTTAAGTGCTTAATCGTTAGCATTTTTGTCCAAGCATTAGGCTTTTATTTCACACTCTTCTACTACCTTCCATTCAAGCACAGGGGAAATCGTCCTTAATTTAACAATTCCCCAAACTTCTTGGAGGCTTTCTGAATCTTTCTGCTTCTGTTCAATATTTCATCTAAACATTTGGAATGTTTTCATTGGGAGCTGCTCACCGTCCCTAAACAGCTGCTGCAGTGATGTAGAGTTTGACTGATTTTTCCTTGATGAAGGAAGGGTTCATTGTGTGTTGGTCCACAGATCAGGTCAACATATATGCTATCTGGATCAAAGCATGTCTTTAAGCCTTTAGCTAGGAAGACCTTTATTGCTGCAGGATACAGAAGTTTGACTGTATCTGCACCTGTGCATAGCCAGATAACTGAAAAGGATGTATTCATTTTTGCCTTTGGTGCAAAGTAATCATTGTCCACATAGACCCATTTATCAGTTTTCAATGTCTTGCCTTTCTTCCATAATTCTGACATAATTTCTTTTTCTTTAAGGTAGTGGTTTTGTACTTTAATCAAGGTAGGGTTCTGTTTAGCCATTCCCACCATTATAATTCTCACCCTTTGCACTCTCTCCAGTCTAATCTCATTCTGGAATCCGTTTCATAGGTGTTACTGCTTAATTATTGCCCCAAGATCTTTTCCTTCCCAAGCCTCTGGGCATTATTAAATTTCAAGTTTTCTCCCCTTGCCCAGTCATCCAGCTCCTCTAATGTATCAGGCATTTCTTCCTGTTCATCCTCAACTTCATCATTCTTTTCTTCATTGTCAGATCTGACTTGTAGAGTGGCATGGTCATCAGAGTATGTGCGAAGAACCTTCTCTATTATCTCATGTCTCTAATTTGTTTTAATGTAGGCACAGTTCAAGATTTCTTGGTACGTTTTATCTGATTTCCTGCAGATTACCTGCATCAGCAAATTCCTTGAGGGCCAAGACACTGACTACCCAACTTGTCCTGTGCACATGTTCCACAATTGGCATGCAAAAGGGCACAGATTTTATTGCAGTCTGAGTTTATTTTTTTCTATTTGCTCCAGGTGTCTAGTCTAGACAATCAGCTGTCCTGTAAATATTCGGATAACCTCTTTGGAAAGCTGATATTCCAGGAGAGATCAGTGCTAGCCTTTTACTAGCTTGAATCTCTACTGGAAGTCCCTTATTCAGGACCAATGTTGAGGTTTTTTGTTGGGTACTACATATGTCTGTGTTCAGGCTCCAGTAAAACTTGGACAGACAGTGATACTATTGAAAGTCTCAGAAAAGAAGGAATTTAGAAGCCTTTCCTCAATGAAAGAGCAGCATTTGTATACTCAACATTTTATTCATTCTGGTGACAGTCATTTTCAGTGAAACTGAAGATAGTGTAGGTGAAGTTTGCCACATTGCCTTCAGGCTGTCAGCAAGTTTACCCGTTTGTTCCCATTTTAACAGGGAAAGTTGTCTGAGTTGCAGTTACAAAGGCAGCCATAATTTTTTTTCTGTTTGAGTCATGACTTCTAGGCTTGCTAATTCACATCCATTAGGTCAGCATCACCACCCCTCCACATGACATAAAACACCTCCATGTGATCGCTGGTCTTCTCGATAGGTTCTACAGCTGTGTGTGTTCTCATGAGCACATTTCCTTCCCCTCCTCTCGAAGGGAGGCGAGTAGGCCTAAGCCTAGTCATTCTTTTCCTTATTGGTGCTAGCTCTTACAGGCACCCAAAACACTAGTTGAGCTCAGGTCACTTGGGGCATAAGTTTTTATACTTTTATGCTAGTGGAGCTGACATTGGTGAAACTTTTGACTTGGACTGTAACAGATTTCTTCACATAAAATAGTTACAAATGCATAAAGCTTAGTATTTATTTTGGGAAAATTCCTGTGTTTAAAACCTTTGAGTTTTTGGAAACAGAAAACCAGACACCCACATACTCAACCTTCAGCACACTGATCTGTGTTTGTCTTGCCTATCTGGCAGACATCTCAAATTTGACTTAAATTGGACCTGCCTGTCTCCATGTTGCAGAGGAATGGAAGTCTTGAGTCCGATGCAGTAAACCAGAGATCTGAAGTAGTTAACTTCATTTTATCTGCAACCTGTGGGTGTATGGATCCTTATTGGATCCGAGCCGGCAACTTTTTTTCTAGCATCTGCTCCGCTCCGAGCTCCTCCCCTTATCCATAATGCCCTACCATCTCCCGTCTTACCTCAGATCTCGTTTGCCACGCCAGTAGTGTGCATCATGGTCTCCTTTGCTCTGAGCTCAGGGATTGTAAGTGTTGATTCTTAAATTTAGTGTGTCTCTGAGTGATTTCTTTTCCCTTCCTCCCCTTTAGTGTATCGCTTGTTCGTCGGTTTAAAAAAAAAAATTTTTTTTTGTTACCTTGGTAGAGTAGTTTTTAGGCCTACCCCTCCCCTACCTGTGTTTGTGTGTGGTTTGCCTGGTAGGTAGTATTTTCTTTTTGGGTGCAGGACCATGGCTGCTCAGCCAAAATCTGTTTTCAAGAAATGTACAGAATGTGGCCATAAGCTCTCCCCGGCTGATGGTCACACTGTGTGTGATTTGCTTGGGAGTGGCACATTTGTCGACTCAATGTGCTATCTGCACCCGGGTTCAGTCCTAGGGACCTTAGGGATCGGAAGGCCAAGTTAGTAGCCAAAGGCCTTCTCCCCGTTTCCATGCTGGAATCTGCCACGTCTTCGGTATCTAGTTCTCAACCTCCCACCCAGACAGGGACTCAACCTCCCTCCTCTTCTTCTGGTGATGGGTCTAATAAAGACAAATCTACAGTCAGCATAGATGACAAGGAAAAAGACAAAGAAAGGTGCAGAGAGGACAGGTACAAGAGAAAGGACAGACATCACAAGACATCACAAGAGATCCCCGGGCAGGGAGCTCTTTCTTAGTCCCCCTTCTAAGGCCATGAGGCCAGTTTCTCCATGGCTCGGTAGTCTTGTTTCTCACCGGAGCCATTGGAACATTCGGACCTGAGGTCTTCCTCCCCATTGCGCAGACCAGCCAGATCCGAGTTGGTAGCCTCTTCGAGGTTGACTCTGAGTTTATCGGACATGGACAGGATGATGCGGAGATTCATTCAGACCCAAATACAGATGGGAGTCTTGCCAGGCCCCTCTCCCTCTGGAGGGGGGACCTCCATGCCTTTTTTCCTCCCCATCTCTCCTTCCCTGATCTGTGCTTCGGGGCTTTTGGATCAGAGGATTTTCGGAGCTGGTAGCTCGGCGCTGACTATTCCTCCAACCTCAACTCCGGCTGTTACCTTGAGTTCCTCTAATCCGATTAGTTCGGATCCGAGCGACTCTCGGGGCCGCGGACAAGAGAGTCTGACCTGAGGGAATGGATTCTTTGGCTCTGACCTTTTTGGATCCGACCCATTTCCTTGGACCTCAGGCTACCCTTCCTTCGGCTCTGGTCCCCGCTTCGGATCTGGGGAGGGCGTCTTCCTTGCTGGGTGCTAAGGAGGTCCACTCTCCCTCAGCCTTCGAAGTGATAGCGAAGGTTCTCTCCCAGGGTTGAGACCCCAGGCCATCCCCTCAGATTCCACCCAGGCCCCCCCTGGATTTGGCGAGGACTCCCTTCATCCTCTCTCAGGGACAGCCCATGCCAGAGGATCCCCAGGTTAATTTCCCTGAGGAAACCCCTGCTGCTCACGAATCCCCTTCTGAGAGTCCCACTGAAGAGGGTCACCATAAGCGCAAGTGCAAAAGGAGGCATTTGAACTCCCCCGAGTCCCTCACTACGGACACTAAATTCGATGGAGAAGGTTCCCCCAGGTCACCTCCCGAAGACGTCTCCTTCAAAGAAATCATGGAGATCCTCCGCCAGAGAGGAGGTTGGTCAGCCCCAAAACCTTTTGGGGATGAGACAGTGTTCCTGGAGGCCTTTGGCACGGGCCCATCTACTTCCTGGGTGTCCCTGCCAGCGGACCCCTTGGTGTGGACCTTATCACCACGCGGGCATGGAAGGAGCCTGACACCTTAGAGCCCATCCCCAAACGCCCTGACAAAATTTTATCTTCCTCTTCCAACAGACAACCTTAGTCAAAAGGAGCCCCAGTTGTGACACTATGTTGGTTGCAGTGGCCACAAAGAAGGAACTAGCACAGGGGAGTTCCTCAGTCCACCCTCCAGACAAGGAGTCCAGGTCGGTGGATAGGTTTGGGAAGCACGTCTATTCCTCAGCGACCTTTTCAATCCGTGCGCTGAATTATTTGGTACATGTGATCTGGCTTCAGCGAGACCTTGCTTTGGAATTCGCCGAGTCACCCCCCAGAATCTTTATCGCCGCAGGACAGACAGTTCTCTGCAAAAATGTCTACTCTGAAGTCCGTCTCAAACATGTCGATGCGGCTCCTTTCCCATGCCACGGAAGGAGCAGCTAGGGCAGCTCGGACAGGCATAGCCGTGAGACGTCATGCCTGGCTCAGGTTGTCAGTTTGCGGACCCTTTCAAGGCGCCGTTTATCAACTCTCCCTATGACTGTTCTTTCCTTTCTTGGAAGACAGTACGTGACACACTTGTCCAGAGCGAAAAGAACGGGAAGACTGTCTGCCATCGGGATCCGCTTTTCTAACCCTCAGCGGTCCTTCTCCAGGAATCAGAGGGCAGAAGAAGATGTGGTTCCGAAAATCTCAGTTTTCCCGGTATTCTCAGGACAACTATTCCCCAGAGGCAGAGGGAGACGGGATCGACACCGACCCAGAGGTAGAGGGGGTCCCAGAAATTTTTGGGTCTGGGGAACCCTTTTCTGATAGACCCGGTCAGCAGCCCGAAGGGGTTGCCGGACTGTCCTACTCTGGAGGCAGTCGGGGGAAGATTGTCCTTACACCCAGCGGCATGGGAGTTCATTATGACAGATAGCTGGGTGCTACAGATTATATCCAGAGGTTACACTATACCATTTGTTGCCCCCCCCAAATACTCCAAAACACCTCCCAGATGTTCCACCCGCTCACAGGGAGGCCGCAGCTCTAGAGGTTTAAAAGCTGCTTCTCAAACGAGCCATCGAACAGGTCCCCCTGATCACTCCTGATCAGGTGTCTACTCAAGGTTCTTTTTGGTGCCAAAAAAGACTGGGGACCTCAGGCCCATTCTAGACCTGTCAACATTAAACCTGTTTGTAGCCAAACAGAAATTCCGGATGGTCACCCTACAGTCCATTCTACCTTATCTCCGAGAGTGCGACTGGATGTGCTCGTTAGACCTCCAGGATGCTTACTACCACATCAAAATACCAGGAGGTTTCTGTGCTTCAGGCTGGGTGCCAGTCATTTTCAGTTCGGAGCTGTACCATTTGGTCTCCTCACAGCCCCCAGGGTGTTCACCAAGGTAATGGCAGTTGTAGCGGCTCACCTGAGCCTTCAGGTGTTTCCATACCTGGACGACTGGCTCTTCACTGCGCCCAACAAGCATCACCTGTGTCTGGCCCAGGATTACTTCATTCGGTTGGCCGTTCTACTGGGAATTACAGTCAGTGTTCAGAAATCCCAATTGCAACCAGTACAAGTTCTAGACTTCATTGGGCATGGCTAGACACTTTGCAGATGAAGGTATTCTTAACTCCAGACAGGATCTTACACCTCAGGTGCCACATAGCTCAGATAGCGAACTCCAAGTTTCCAAAGGCGAGTGAGGTTCTCCGGGCTCTGGGCTCCATGGCTGCCTCCATATCGATTCTCCCTTGTGCGCGCTGTCATATGCAGGTTCTTCGATAGACTCTAGCTGTTCAATGGTCTTGGCTAGACCTGCCCATGGGATTTCCGATCAAGATCAGTCACGTCTGCAGGACATCTCTTTTTTGGTGGTTAAGTTCGCCGGAGATATCAGAAGGATGCCCCTTCATGTCATCTCCAGTCCAAGCCACAGTGACCACGGACATCTCCCAACTCTGGTGGGGTGGGGGACACACTTTAGGAAGGACAGTCCAAGGCACGTGGTCCCAGTCAGAGACCAAGTTGCACATAAATGTTCTAGAGATGAGGGCAGTGCTTTTAGCGTTGGAAGCCTTTTCACGCTGTCCTTCCTCTCGGATTGATTGCAATTCAGTCTGACAACATGTCAGTTGTCTGGCATATCAACAAGCAGGGGGGGAACCAGATCCTACCCCCTATGTCGCGAGGCCATGAGAGTGTGGGAATGGGTGATCTCCACCGGTCGGTTTCTGATAGCAACACGCATCCCGGGGTGCTCCAACATTTTAGCGGACAGATTGAGTCAGGCTATTCTGATGCCGTACAAGTGGTCTCTGAAACGGTCAGTAGCGGAGGAGATCTTCCTTGCATGGGGTCAGCCTTGCTGTGATCTCTTCGCATCTCCTTCCAACGCGAAGTGCAGTGAGTTCTTCGTTCTGATTCCTTCACCAGGGGAAGTCCCCAGAGACACTCTAGTCCATGCTTGGCCCCCTGGTCTTCTGTATGCTTATCCACCATTGCCACTCATTCTGAAGTTTCTTCAGAAAGCTTGCGACTGCGGTGCAGTGTTATCCTCATTGTCCCATTCTGGCCTCGTCAAGTTTGGTTCCCATTTCTTTGGTCTCATCTCTTAGCTCCCCTGTGGGTTCTGGATACCTGCCCGGATCTAATCTCCCATCCATCGGGGGCCCGTCCGCCCAATCTGGGCCGCCTCAAGCTTAACAGCCTGGTTGCTCCAGTTCCGTTGATTGCTAGGACACCTGGTCTTTCATCCTCGGTAAAATCCATTCTGGTGGCTTCCCTTAAAGATTCCACTAGGAAACTTTATCGCAGTAAATGGAAGCGCTTTTCCATTTGGGCCTCAGAGAAATCTAGAACCCTTTACAGCCCCTGTTCCAGCTGTGTTGGATTTCCTGTCTGGCATTTTTCAGCAAGGAGCTAGTTCCTCCACAGTGAAAGTACAATTGGCAGCCATTTCTAATTTTCATGTTGAAGACAATATTGCCTTGGCCTCCTCTAGGCTGTGTAAGGCTTTTCTGTTACATCCATCTGTCAAGGATTCAGTGCCTCCTTGGGACCTTACCTTTGTTTTACAGGTATTGGTGGCTCCTCCATTTGAACCTGCAGCTTCGGTGGCTTAGAAATTTTTGTCCTGGAAGACCGCTTTCCTAGTTGCCATTACATCTGCTAGGAGGGTTTTTGAGCTTCAAGTTCTGTCTGCCATGCCTCCGTATTTGGTCTTCCACAAGGATAGGGTCTCTCTCCGTACTAATCCTTCCTTCTTACCCAAAGTGGCATCTGAAGCAAACATAAACTAGTCCATTAATCTGCCCATTTTCTTCCCTAACTTCCAAAATAAAGGTGAATACAAACTTCATTTGTTAGGTATTCATAGACAGCTTTGTTTTTATCTTCATAGAACGAAGTCTTTCCACAAGACTGACCAATTGTTTGTTTCCTTTTCCAAAGCATTTCTGGGAAAAGCTATTTCTAAAGCTTCTTTGGCCCGATGGATCAATCTTTGCATTTCACATGCCTACAAAGCAAAAGGTTTATCTTCTCCTGGTATTGTTAAGGCTCACTCTACCAGGTCCATGGCAATTTCTGCTGCCTTTTGGCCTAGGGTACCTTTGGACGACATTTGTGCAGCAGCGTCCTGGGCCAATTCACATACCTTCATTTCCCATTACAAATTAGATCTGATTTCTAGGGGTAGAGCATCCTTTGGCTCTGCGGTGCTCAGGAATATCCTTCCATAAGGGCCTCCCAGGATTGGAGTAGCTGGGGACCCACAGGTTGCAAATAAAATGAAGTTGTTTACTTCAGATAAAGAAGTTATGTACTCACCATAATGTTCTATCTGAGTAGTTATACTTCATTTTTCTGCAACATTCCCTCCCTCTGTCCCCTGGACCTTGTCCTGTCTTTCCAGGTTTGGTTCATTGGGCTGAGTTGCTTATGTTTTTAGTTGCAGCAAACTCGATCTGAGGGAAGATAGGAGATGGTAGGGCATTATGGGTAAGGGGAGGAGCTCAGATCTTGGACCAGATGCTAGAAAAAAAGTTGCCGGCTCTGATCCGATAAGGATCCATATACCCACAGGTTGCAGAAAAATGAAGTACAACTACTCAGATGGAACGTTATGGTGAGGGCATAACTTCTTTTTCAGTTACTGGAGGATCCAGCCAAGGACGGGTGGAATGAAGAGACATGACCTATTCATCTCTCTTGGGTGGGGATATTTGGAGCACTTATAGGGAAGTGTGATTTTTTTTTTTCACTGAAGATTTGGGAAGGAATTTCCTGTGCTTCAGGGAATGGGATAGAGCTGCTTGCTGGCAGTGGCCCTTGTGGAAGTGAGGGACAGTCAGCATGGTCAGCTTGTTGCATCTTCCCATTTTGCTAATTAGCTGAGTATGTGCTGGTAGTTCGGTCATAAAGTAACCCTCCTCCCCTTCAAACCACCCTCTGATTGCTGCTTAGTGATGGACACCGTCATTTGACTTTCACTCTTGGTGATGAAGGAACAAGTGAATCGATGGGTTGATTAAGCAAGAGGGGGCCGATAATTTGTAGGTATTCGGAGCAGAATGAGTAAAAACAAAAAAAAAAATCCAAAGCTTGGCTTGCCAAGCTTGGATAGACCTTTCTTTGAAATCACTTAGAGGGGGAAGTTTTGGATAAGTTCAGGAAAACAAATCCATATGTGCTCCATAGCTTTAACTGATGTGGCCAACAGCTGTTTATCATAAGTTCAGTGCCAATATGACTCTGTAGGTGCTACACCTAGAGTGGTGATAACATTTATCAGAAGACAGGATTAACTGAGGTCAGAAGTTTCACCAAAAGATGTGAAGGCTGAAATTTTTAGTTGTCCCTGGTCCAACCCGTATTTTGCTTTGCAGTTAATATGCAGAAGTTGTATAAAAAAGCGACAACAATCTTGTCTGGAAGCTTGCTGTCTTACAGTACAACATTAATATAGAAATTATTCAGTCCAGTAACCGTCAGCAAAGCATGTTAAATCTTTTTCAGAAATCTGGAGTTAAGGATGAAGGAGGGAAAGGAGGCAACTGTATAAGAACTTTGATTTACCAGAAATATTCCATGACTTAATGTTGGAGGAAAATAATGAAGGGCTACAGGCACCTGCATTGCAGGCTTTTCTTCCAAAATTCTTAAATTTAATGTGGGATAGTGTTGAACTGCAAGGAGACAAATTCCTAAAGAAAGCATCTTTGGGTTTCATCCTTACCCAGTTTTGTTGTGTACTGAGTAAGCTACAAAAGCACAGAAGGAACATGAGCCAATTTTGAAGTTTTTTGTACGTGACAAAATAGGAATCTCAAAGGGAACTGTGATTAGGACATAGCTGGTACGAGCAAGTTGACAGGACACACATGAGAAATAAAGTATCTACTAATTGCACTGAACGATTCAGTGTAGAGCATGCAGTAGAAATTATTGCTATATGTAATTTAGTTTTGCTCTGCTGATTCATCTTTAACTTCCATGTATTCATCAATTTTGTGATGGTCCTCCTTACATTGCTCCATCAGTTTATTTATATGTCTTCATGTTTAGAATAGAAAGGTCTTAAGTTAGGGACAACAGTTGCTTCAACTACTTTTTATGCTTTAGATACATATTAGATGCTGTTTTCAGCTGTTTTTGATGTGGGTGTTGGCTTTGTTGCGGGGAATATATTGATGCTGACTCAAAGGTAAATGATATTGACTAGGGCCTTAGCTGCTTTTCTATAGATTTTTTTATCAAAGTCTGTTGCTGTGTTGATTCTTTTGTCTTTCTGCCATGCAGAAGCCCACAACCAGCCTGATTTCCAAAGTTATTACATCATCCCTAGCTGACTGACGTATGAAGACTGACATCTGAATGTCAGGGTATAAGAAGGGCATCCATCGGCGCAGCTATAGTTTTTTTCCAGCCATGTATTCTGATGGGCTTCACATGTGTTCAATAAGATCCTCTAAAGCTAGTTACGAAAACAAAATCACCACTGATTCTAAGAACAACCACAAAGCATTCTATAGCTATGTCAGGAATCTCAATGGCAACACCCAGATCTGCTCTGAGTTACAGCACAATGGCATGAAAATTACAGAACCAACTGATATTGCCAGCATCCTGGCAGATAGGTTCAGTGCTAACTTTACCCCCACCCCCTAAAGGGCACATATCTATACAGGAAGAATGCAGTGTCCCTGTAATCACAACTACGCAGGTAAAAGCTGCACTCTAAGGCCAAAAACGCAGTATCCATGGGACCGGACAACATCCCAGGCTGCATTTTTGCATGAACTTCAGGACAAACTGGCTCCTCACCTAAGCACCATGTTTCAATCATAGCCTCACATCAGGCTTTGTGCCCATTGAGTGGCGCACAGCAACAGTTATCCCACTCGACAAAGGGGAAGCCACCACTGATCGTGGGAACTGTATCACCCTGTTAGCCTGACAAGCCTGGTCTGTAAGGCCATGGAACGTATCATCATGGAATTCATAAACAAAGACATTGGTAACCTCCAAACTCTGGACCCCATCCAGTTCGGGTTTGTGAAAGGCAGATCATGCTTCCTGAACCTGATCGACTTTGAGGCAGTCACCAAAGCTGTAGACTAGGGTAAGGTGGTTCACACAGCCAATCTTGACCTCACCAAGTCTTTCGACACTATCCCTCATTCATTCTTGAATTTTAGATAAACTCACTAAACTAGGTATAAATCCTTGCCTCACAAGATGGGTTGCCAACTGGCTCACTGACGGAACCCACACTGTAAAAGTTGCAAACTCCAAATCTGACCTCAAACCAGTGACAAGTGGAGTATCACAGGGTTCAGTCCTGCGACCTCCTGTTGGGTGTCTACTTCTCTGAAGTACAGGCTAACAAAGAAGGCCTTTGGCTAATGAAGTTCGCAGATGACTGCAAACTAGGAGACATATTCGAGTCCCCAAATGATGTGGACATCATACAGAAGGGCCTCACTGAAACAGATGCCTGGTGTCAGAGCCATGACCTCAAGCTCAATGCCAAAAAGTGCATGGTCATCCACTTTGGTAAAAACTCTGTACCCATGAAATATCACATAGGCGGCAGTCTACTTAATGCCGAATGTGTGATGAGACCTTGGAACCCAGGTGGACAGTAGTCTCTCCTTTGATAATCACATCGCCACAGTAGTCAGGAAATACTTCTATGTGGCACACCTCATCACAGAAGGGTTCTCATCCAGGAAAAAAGAGGTCATTGTTCCCCTCTACTCGACACTCATTAGACCAATTATAGAGTACAACTCCCGTTTTGGAATGTACCTCACAAAACATCTGCAGCAGCTGGAAAGGCCACAGAAGTACCTCACAAAGAGGATTACTGGCCTCAAACAGGTGCTCTACACTGACCGTCTCAAAAAACTCAAGCTTTACTCCATAGCATATCACCTACTCCAATGTGATCTCTGCCTAACATATAAAGCTATGTCAAACCCAGAGCTGTTGGACATGCTGCACCCAAAGAAATCCCAATCCCTCCAAGCTACACGCTGTAGGGACCTAAACCTCGTCACCACAATAAACAGGACATGCTGGAGGGAGATTCCTGTCCCAGAGACTTCTCATACTCTGGAACAAGCTACCCATCTATGTCGATCAAAGTTCCTCATTAGCACTCTTCAAGAAAAATCTTGATGAGTGGATGGGAAATAGGGAATACACCCCGGGGGGGGGGTCACTTTTGTGCCTCTGCATGACAGGGGCACAGGAAAGTAACTTTCTTGGGTGGCGTAAGCCAGGGAACCTTGTTGGCTAGGCTTACTTAGGCCCTTGGGCCAATAGCCTAGTACCTGCCTATGAACCTAAAATAGTATCATCTACAAATAAAGCCAACTTTTCTCGATTCAAATACAAGGATATATAATTGGTGTGGTAGTCTCTGTCTTTACCAATGGCTGTAAATGCAAAACAAAGGTGGGTAAGAAGACACCCATGCCTGTTTCCTCTGATTCTGATCATTCACATGTCCTCTTAATTAACCTTATTGTGTCAAGGATTGCAAATGCTTCCATTGCCCTCCTCATAAAATCCCAACTTACTTTCTTGAATGCTTTCTCTGCATCAAGACCATCAGCTGTATTTTCTTACATTCTGCTTCTCTTTTTCATCATTTTTCTATTAATGTCAAATGCTTGCCTTCCCTCCACAAAGTCCTACTGATCCATTTATTAAAAGATTTTGGCAACACCTTTGCAATTCTTTAGTATAATCGTAAACACTTTATAATCCAGGTTTAAAATTGAAATGGGGTCTATATGAAGCTGAGTCTCACTGTTCTTTGCCTTTTTTAGGTAATACAGCTAACGCAGCTTTTTTCCAAGATGTTGGTGATTCTACCTAGTCTTAAAACAAAATCTTCCAAATCTTTCACTTTCATCCCTCTTAATGTCCAAATGCCATCTATTTATGAAGACTTTCCTGCAGATTGTCACAATTTTTCATCTCCTCCTATTTTAATGTAGTTGTTGAGCCTCCTCTACCTATAACATTGGCATATTTTAGTCTTCTATAAATATTTCCATTTGTGCTCTTTATTTCCACATTTCTCAGTTTTATGCAAATTTTCATAGCATTTCTGAAATATGTAATACCTTTAGAGGATCTCTGGTTATTTTTCTTGTTATAGTCTCCCTAGGTTTGGCAACAACCCTTTCTACCTTCTGTTGCCTAAGTCGTTGTGCTTTTAAAAATATTTTGTGCTCTGGAGTCATCAAAAATAGGTTCTTAACTGCAATCTTGCTAAACATGTGCATGTTAACCAAATATGGTCTTATTTTCTGTCTAGCACTATGTATTAACCTTTGTCAGCTCTTCTGAATAATTCCTATAACTACTTAACCAAATCTCTGTTTTCTTTCTACCTTATTTTTAAACTTCATTTTAATTTTATCCCACTCTAAAGAAATTTCTATCTTCACTAATAACTCTAAAATAACTTCCACTACCCATTTTGAAAATTCCTATTTTCAACAGGTAGCTGGGAAAGGGCAAGTGTCTCATTTTTACTTCATTACCCTGCATTTTTGGTGCAGGATCTGAAATAGTTGTTGGATGTGTCAAAGCTTTCAATTAAAATGAAATGCACATGTTCCTGTAAAATATAATCTCTTTCTAATCCAGTCCACTTATACCTTGGGGGAATTGTATGTAAATTCTGTCCGAGTTCCTGCTACGTAATTCATGATGTTAAATTGTCTGTCTTGCCTTCATTCTTGCTGGTTGGGTTCGGAGCCGATCCTCTGCTCCGACTCAGGCCATCTTCAATAGCTCGAGAGCTGTTTACTGGCTCGAGGGTACCCTATATCCCATGATGCCTGGCGCTAGTTACTCAGATCTTGTTTGCCGCTTCAGACTGCGAGGTTGTCTTACTGGCTCAGGCTCGTATACCTTTTTGTATTTTCTATTTTTCACTAGAATTTACCTCTTATTACTGTACTTAATACTTAAAATTGTACTATTAACCCTATGCTAAGGTGGCCTCCCAGCTGGAGACTCTGAATTCAGTTAACTCCTCCATGAGGCTCATTTCTTATGCAGCCGATGGTGCGAGTAGAGCTGCAGGCGCAGGCATTGCCCTTAGGAGACATGCATGGATACAGCTATGTAATTTTGCAGAGCCCTTCAGAGCGTCTTTCACCAATACCCCTTTGATGGTTCCGCTCTCTTCAGATCACAGCTGAAGGGCACCCTAACCAGGTGTGAACAAGAAGGCAAGACTCTCTGTGGGAGTCCGTTTTTCCACTCCTCCTAGACCATACCCCAAGGGTCAGAAGAGTGGAAAGATGTGGTTCCGGAAACCCCAGGGAGCCTTGCCTGACGCACGTGGTGAGTTCCCCTCCAGGGGCAGAGGAGGGAACAATTACAGACGCCGCCCTCGTGGCAGAGGGGTTCACAGAACCAGGGCAGCAGAGAATCTTTCTCTGAGAAGCCCTTTCAGCATCCCTAAAGGGTTGCCCGCCTCTGGAGGCAGTCGGGGGAAGGCTCTCACTGTGCCCCAAAGCCTGGCAAGACCTAACTCAAGACAAGTGGGTACAGGCGATCATATCGGGAGGTTACAAAATCCCCTTTGTACAACCCCCATTAAAGTCAAACAAGTCCCTTCCAGATGTTCCACCCAATCTATGGGAACAAGCAGCCATAGAGATTTCAAAGCTGCTACAGAAGAGTCATCCAGGAAGTCCTGGCAGACCAACTCTGATCCGGAACTTACTCTAGGTTCTTTTTGGTACCAAAAAAGATAGGGGACTGGAGACCCGTTCTGGATCTCAGCAGATTAAACAGATCTGTACAAAGAACGAAGTTTCGGATGGTCACGCTACAGTCCATTCTACCCTTCTTGGGTCAGGACAATTGGATGTGCTCTATAGATCTTCAGGATGCGTACTACCACATAAAGATGCACAGGCGCTCCAGAAGATTCCTTTGCTTCCGGCTGGAGCCAGTCACTATCAGTTCAGAGCTCTGCCCTTTGGTCTCACCACAGCCCCCAGGGTGTTCAAATGCATGGCAGTGGTTACGGCTCACCTGAGACGTCAAGGATTACAGGTGTTTCCATATCTAGATGACTGGCTCCTTACTGCTTCCACCAGGCATCACCTCCTGCAAGCCAGGGACTACACTATCAAAACTTGTTGCAGGCTAGGTCTCACAATAAAGTTTGAAAAATCTGCATTGTTGCCCTGTCAGCATATCACTTACATAGGCGCAAATCTAAATACCAGGAACATGTTTGCGAACCTTCCACCAGACAGGGTATCACTAATTCACCAACAAGTACAGATTTTATTAACATGCAGAACGATTCAAGTCAGGTTAGTCTTCTGAACACTGGGTTCCATGACATCAGCAATTCTTCTTGTTCCCCCGGCTCGCTTCAGTGGCTTCTATTCACACAGTGGTCCATCCAACAGCTTCCCATGTCTCTCAAGATTATGATCACAGAAGCATGCAAGAAGCACCTCGCTTGGTGGATGGTCTCCCCATTAGTGTCCCAGGGCAGACCATTTGTGCTACTCCCTCCAGTCGCCACAGTGCCCACGGATGCCTCCCTGATAGGGCAGGGGAGGGCATTATCAGGGCAGGGCAGTCCAAGGCACCTGGCAGCCGCACGAGTACCATTTGCATATAAATGTCTTGGAGATGAGAGCCGTGCTTTTAGCGTTGCAAGCCCTTCAGGACTCTCTCCCTCCTGGGACTATTGCAATTCAAACGGACAATATGTCATTGGTGTGGTACATCAACAAGCAGGGTGGAACCAGGTTCTATCCTCTGTCGAAAAGCACTCAGACTCTGGCAGTGGGCGATCTCTTCCCAACATTTTCTGATCGCAATGCACATCACTGGGAGTTCCAACGTCATCGCAGACAGGCTCAGCAGAGCAATTCTCATGCCTCATGAGTGGTCTCTGAATCAGGTAATTGCAGAACAAATCTTTCGCAAATGGGGTCAACCTTGCTGCGACCTGTTCGCCACACCTTTCAACAGCAAGTACAGCAATTTCTTCTCCCTCCTTCCACTCCCCAGCCACTCCCCCAGAGAAGCTCTAGTCCACGATTGGCCTCAGGGACTTGTTTATTCTTTTCCCCTGTTTCCCCTAATACCCAAACTCATACAGAGAGCAACTGCATTGGGTTGCAAAATGATCCTCATTGCTCCTTACTGGCTTTGACAGATATGGTTCCCATTCCTGCATAATTATCTTCTCAAGCAGCCTTGGATTCTGGATCCTATTCCAGATCTACTGATTCACCAATCGGGCAGACTGCATCGATCCCTTCAAAAACAGTCCAGCTCACAACTTGGTTTCTCCACTTTCAACCTTAGCCAGGCTTCCTAATATTTCCTCCTCTGTGCGGGAAATTATCTCATCCCACAAATCCACAACGAGGAAAACTTACGCTAGTAAGTGGAAACGTTTTTCTTGCTGGGCAGAGGCTAGGAATATAGATCCCTTTTCAGCCCCTGTCCACGAGATTCTGGAATTTTTAGCGGAACTCTTCCATTCTGGTTCCGCTTCTGCTACAATCAGGGTTCAGCTAGCTGCCATTTCGATTTTTCACATTGAGTTGTCTTCTAATAACATCATGTCTCATAAGCTGTGTAAAGCCTTCCTCAAAAGAACCACTCTGCTTAGGCCCCCCCAGTAAGGGATCCACCACCTCTCTGGGATTTAAACTTGGTGCTAGCTTCTCTAATCTTGCCACCCTTTGAACCTGCAGCATCTTGCCCCATTAAGTTTTAATCCTGGAAGACACTTTTTCTGGTAGCCATTACTTCTGCCAGACGTGTTTAGGAACTTCAGGCTCTATGCACTCGTCCCCCATACTTAGTTTTCCATAACGAAAGGGTCGCTCTAAGGACCAATTCTTCCTTCCTAAGGTCTGTACACAAAATAATTTGAATCAGTCCATAGACCTTCCTGTGTTATTTCCTAATCACACCAATAACGCAGAATATAAATTGCACCAGTTTGGATGTTCACAGACAGCTGCGTTTTTATTTGCATAGGGCAAAGGACATCAGGAAATCCGTCCAACTCTTCATTTCCTATGCTGAGGGCAGACGGGGCCATCCTGTCACAAAGATAACATTATCTAGGTGGTTGTCTCACGTTATTTCATTCATTTATCAGCTGAGAAACAAAAAATTATCTACCAAACCTAAAGGCCACTCTACTAGGGCACTGGCTACCTCGGTGGCCTTCCAATCTAGGTTACCCATGGAATCTATCTGTGCAGCTGATACGTGGGCTAACCCACATACCTTCATTTCTCATTACAAATTAGACATTGCTTCCAGGAACAGGGCTGATTTTGGTTCCACTGTTCTGAAGAGTCTGTTCCAGTGAGCCACCCAGGATAGTAGGTGCTAGGGATGCTGTCCCAACCAGCAAGAATGAAGGTGAGATAGACAACTTAACATAAAGAAGTTATGTACTTACCATAACGTTCCATGTTAGTTGTCTTCTTCTCGCCTTCTTTCTTGCGTCCCACCCTCCATCTCCCTATCCTAGTGGATCGAGAGGAGCTTCCCCTTTCATTTTTCATTGGCTGAACCTTCTCTGGTTGTATTTTCTGCTTGGATAGCTTCACAGTTGGGCCCCCAGGTGGCTTCTAAGGTAGATTTCTTTCTTACTTATGTCTGGAATAGCTTTTTCAAACGAGATCTGAGTAACTAGCGCCCAGGCATCATGGGATATAGGGTAGCCTTGAGCTAGTAAACAGCTCTCGAGCTATTGAAGATGGCCGAGTCGGAGCTGAAGATCGGCTCCGAACCCAACCAACAAGAAAGAAGGCGAAAAGAAGACAACTAACATGGGACGTTATGGTAGGTACATAACCTCTTTTTTCTGTACCAAATATTTTCCTAAAAGTCTTCGGAAATCTACCCTATTTAGTTAGTTTTTATTTTTAGGTCCCCTTGATATACATCCTCAATATTGCAAGTCATATTCCAGTCCCTACCTGTAAGTAGTATTCCCTGTGGAAATCTGATTTCTCCCAAAATTTTCTTAGTTTCATAGCAGCAGTTTTTCATGGAAGATAAATATTTGCCAGCATAATCCTCCTCTTGCTACCACAAGTCTGCCATTTATTGTTTTTTCCCCACTTCTTTCACTGTTGGAACCCCTCTAGCTATTGGTATTCCTCCCCTTTCTTCGGTCCCTTAGTCTGCTGAATCTCTATCCTGAAATCCTTTGTCAAATTCATAAGCTCATTTCTTTCCAAATGCATCTCCTGCAGAAGTACTGTTTGCACCCTTTATTTCTTAATACAATGAAGTACTCTTTCCTTTTGTCTATAACTGTAAGACCATTTACATTTCATGGTAATATGGACAGTTTGGCCAATATGATGGGGAAAAAAAACAAAAACTGCTGCTACCTATTATATGACACTTTTTAAATGTGAGTTCATAACTTCTCTTACGTGCACACACTGTTTGGCTGGGTGATATGTTGTACAGTTCCTAGTCTCAGTGTTTTATCTGGTAAACAGTCCTTCCCTCCAGATCATAGCATAGACAACAACCCACTTCAAAATGAGAATATATTGAGAGAATTTGAAACATCAGTGGATAGTTCCCTCTCCTGTGGCCATTTTGTTGCAGCAGTAGTTGAGAGTCCTTTTTACCTTGCACAACTCATTGCAAAAAGTACATCTTCAAGATGAAGAGAAATCCTTGCCCCCCCCGTGTATTCCGCACTGATTAGGCCTTCCATAGAATACAATGCCTAGTTTGGGATGTTTCTCATTAGATGCATCAAGCAACTGGAAAGACCACAGAAGTTAAACAGATCAAAAGCTTAAAAAACTTAGAGCTCTATCACTGCATTCTGTAGCCTTTTGACACCTTAGGAGTGATGTGCCTCTCTTTATGGAACATTATACTCTAATAAATCAAAACCATCCTGTAAATAGAAGGGCCAGAGATCTAAATCTACTTAAGCTAAACAAAATTGAGAGTGAGATTTGCCACCCTGCAGTGTAAACCTTGGCTCTAGATGATTCACTGCTGAAGTGACATCCTTAACCCCATGTGCAAAATGGGGGGAAAAGGGGTTATGGATGGATGGATTTGTCGCACAGTGCCTACCCCCTTGTAATAATATCCCTTTGCAGGTTAAGCAGTGCAGTTCACTATCCTCCTCCAAAAGGGATCTAGATAATTGGATGGGCATTCACAAATTCCCCTGGTATGACGTTGTCCCTGCTGCTAAAGTGAGGTAAGGCCTAGGTTGGGTACTGGCATGGTGTTAATGCCTCAAGTTCTAGTTGCTTTGTATTTTTAATGATTCTGTGAAATCTCACTGCAGTGACCACCCATTTAAGATGTACCTTCAATCTTGTGAGGTGATTCACAGTAGTAAGGTTTACCCATGAGGTAATGTTTGTGTATGTAGCTATTCAGATTTATATTTGTGGATATACAGAAATGTGCACACATTTGTCTGCCATATGTGCATTTCCCTGTAAAAGATGTTTCTTGCTTTTTGGAATTAAAGTAGATGCACGTCAATGCTATGTAGGAACTTCACGCTACCACTCTTCAGTATGTATAAAAGTTTGAGATCACATCACTACTTAAGGAGCAAGATAGATGTGGAAAACATGTAAAATCAATGCATCTTTTATCACAGAGTGAATCCAATTATGATTTACTGCAGTGACTTCTTACAGATCTACTGTTACGGAGAGTACCTCTCATAGATTTACTTACATTTTTGGGTTTGCCTATAGATACAATGTAAATTGTATAAACAACTTGTATTTTATTTTAGTTAATTTCATGGTTTATTTTGTTGCGTCTTGAGTGGGTTTAATAACTGTAGTGCCGATAGAACCTGTACTGAATATTTAATGTTTTGTACTTCCCTTTGCAGTGCGGAAGGCAGTCACGTTTCAGGACAGAGTAATGGACGTGATCCCCAGGCACTAGCTAAAGCTGTCCAGATTCATCACGACACCCAACACACAATGTATTTTGCCTGAGAGCACAGTTTGTCCGTTTGAATCATTTGGCAGCTCTTGGCACTTTCTGCGGTCCTGAAGATTTGAAATCTTGCTACTAAAACACTTTGCGAGGACCAGCTTCACTTTGGATCGCTTTCTACCAGCAACCTTTGAACAGACGCACTGAGTCAAACTTTTACTACGAGGTTTAATGCTTCTACAGAACTGAGCCATTTTTATTTATTTTTATTATTTCTAAAGCACTATAGAAGGACATACAAACTTTTTCCCCTACCAGAACTGCTAGGATATTTTACCTCATGGTGTGAAAGCAAAACACCCTTTTAAGGGGCTTACATAAAAGATTTTGAATATGAATTTTTTATCCCTTTTGTTTTTAACAAAGTGGCATTGTAAAGGCTTCCTTTTTATCTACAGCTTGAGTGCTCTGCGTGTGTTTCTGTATGATGGTTCACCTTATTCAGATGTGGAAATCTGTTCTACTTGCTTCGTAAAACTTTCATCATGTTAAGCCACTGAAATTTTGAGTGAAGATTATATTTTTCACTTGTTTGAAATGCCTTTCATTCACAAAGAATAGACTTTATTAGTAAAGGCAGCCCTTTTCCCCCCAAGGTAAGTATCTGCAGACATTTTGTACTGGGACAGGTCCAGTCTGTGAAGCATTTGCACTATATTTCAGATTCTAATCATGGACATTTCTGTTTTCTAAACTTTGTGGGAATGTGAAACTTAATCAGACAGGAAGAGCCTTGTTTCTGTTGTAGTTGTGTTGGGTGTGTTTTTACAGAAATGTTGGTCAGCCAGCTTTTACAGTCTGTGCCACTATAGTTTACAAAGTGGTCCACAGTGCTTCTTCCGTTCTACCCACCTAAAAAAAGAAAAATTATGATCGGACTTCAAAAGTTGTACTTTTACAGGCATTATTAGTCTATGTTGTATGTTACTATATTTTATTTGAAAAGTGGTTCTAACTCTTACTGAACTAATGTTTTCAACTTCACATACCAGATAAAAGTAACTGTTGTGCTGCAGATCAGCAATAAGTTATAAAATGTTTACTTTGTCCAGTAGTGGACAGTAAAGTGTACATAAGTGTCTATATATAATATATTTATATTTTATTTTCATCACGTGAAATTGTATACATCTTTTACAGTTCTAATTGTACTTTCATTGAAGGTTGGTCATGTTCAACATGGTAACATTTTGTTAATAGGAACAGAACAGCACAAATGGACACTTGTATGTTTAATGACAGGTTATAATTTTTCTGAAGTTAACATCCTGCTTAACTTATATGGCAGTGTTCTAGATCTTCCTGTTGCTATGCTTAAGATTTTAAAGGGTCTTGGCTTAGTACTAAAACTGAGAACCATTTTCAGTAATACTTGCAGAGATATCTACTAACAGTATTGTCTGGATACACTGAGCTTGGTTTTCTAATTAATTTTTAAGTGTAGCACCTGTTTCATGTTTTGTTTTTTGTTTTTTTTTTATCTGAACCAGTTGTTAAATTTTAATACAAAGGTATAGCACACAGGGTTTTATAGCACTATCATTCATTTGGCACTTTGCTGATCTCCCTTAGATTGTAATTAGCACAGAAATGGTTGCTTCTTTTCTGCGCTGTAAAAGAAGATAGATAGGGATTTAAGGGGTTTAGTTTTTAGCATAAAGAAAGTCATTAAATTAATCCTCTACAGAATAGCAATTTTTCTGCCATCAGGTTGATAAGCATGTATGTGATTTAAGTTTACAGTATGTTTGTTTTCCAGCAGTGGGGTCCTTTTCCTGACCAGTTATTTAGCATTTCCAAGCAAAGGGGAAAAAAAAAACAAGCATAGTAATGTACAGAATCATTTTATGCCACAGAGTTTCTTAAATAAGCTTGTAAATAGAGATGTCTTGAGTTTACATTTTAACAGGAAAGATGCTAAGGTTTTATTTTCAGCAAAACTTGTAGACACTAAAACAGAAATCATTGTATTTAAACCATTTTGTAATAAACCATTGTTAAGCAAGAGGTTTGTTATAGGTGTGTTTAAACATATTTCTCAAGTGCACAAGACAAGACACATTTGTTGTCTTTCTGATGCACGTGGCCAGGTAAATTTAACCATGTTGTCCTTTCCTTTTATTACCAGCAGTGAAGTCTATATACCTCAGTGCATAGAGGAAACATATATATGAATTAGTCTATTCCATGCTAGCTGCTGTTTAAGTCGAATGGCTGCTTTATTATTTTCACGTATGTTGATTTTTTTCAGGGAGCAAGTCCTGTAATGGATGATTAAATATGTGCCTAAGGCAGGCTTGAGAAATACAGCAAGCTTGACTAACCTTTCTTGTAGGAGAGGTATTTCTCTGTTCAAGGGACATCTCTTGCCAATGAGGATTTTACATTTGTTTAAAAAAAATAATAAAATTAAGCTGTCAGCATTTTACAGTGCTTTGGAATGTCCAAGTGCACTTTAGAATTACAACAGTGAACTGCCTAAAAATTGCAGCAGTAGATAGTTCTGTTCCTAAAATGAAATGCAAAGCAAAGTCACTTAAAGATATTTAGTACTATGTTAAAGAGAAACAGTCATTTGCAGTTGGCTTTTGGGTACAAGCCTAGAGATCGGGAAAGTTTTCAATTAAGTATACCATGAAGTGTTTTTCATCCTTTGATCTTGCTGGTTTGCCACCTACCCCTTTTGTTAATTTTTAAAAGTTGTGGGCCTTCCAAGTGTGTCTGCACTAGTGTACAGATGGCTTTCATGTATCATTTTGGTCGTGGTATGAATGACCTCAGTCCCAGTTGAATTTTATCTTTTATTTTATATTAAAATATGCATTTCATTTAACAGTAGAAATTTTGGCAAGGTGTTCAATAAAGCCTTTGATTTCCCTGCTCAACAAATTTGCCATATCATTGTGAACAGCTTAGCTGCAGAGTATTCTGGGTCTTTTTAAAATATACCATGTGCAGTAGCAGTTAGCATCAGATCTGTTAACAGTGCAGGTGTAATAAATAGATCACTGAGCCATCATTCAGCTGGTGCTTCTGTGATACGATTGCCAAATGTGTCTATGTGGGTGGGATATTTCCTCCCAACACATTTTGATTTTATTCCTTCTGATGGAAGAGAGCAGAAAATAGTGTTGTCACCTCACAGCAAGAGGTTTCACAGTGCAATTCTTGGGTGGAGTGCCTTCTGTCTGGAGTCTGCATGTCCTCCCTGTGTTTGTGTGGGTTTCCTCCAGGCTCCTCCCACATTCCAAAGACATGCAGTAAGTGGATTGGACACACCAAGTTGGCCATAGATGTGTGTGGTTTGGAAGAAATACCACGGCAGGATTAGCCACCCAGTGGTGTAAATCTTTTCTCTAAATGATTGTCCCTGTTGAAGTGACACCCCAACCCCATGTGCAAAAATGGAGAAAAGGGATTTTGGATGGGTGGGATAGAAGGGAAAACAATCCCTGCCTCTTTCTCAGTAATTCACTTATTTGTTCCAAAACATTTGCAATTCATGCCATTCTGATTCCCGTACTTTTTGACTTGTACTTCATTTCTTCAGCTTTCTTTTTGTGTCATTTATCAGAAATGTCTCAGTCCTACTGCAGAAAGGTGACTTGCATTAAGTAAGCAGTGTTTGCTGCTTGAAATCAAATTATTTTGCCAGCTAATTACTTATGCTAGTTGCCATACATTCCTGTGGTGGTGTAAAAGAAATTTGGAGTTGGTAGTAAATTATCCAGTAGCCTGAGACTCAACTACCCTCTGTACTTTTCTCATAACATTGAACATTCCAAGCCTTGTGTACTCATTTCGTTCATACTGATGTTGACTGGGATAATGTAACATTTTGCATAAGTTTGTATGGGTTATCCATACCTGGAGCCACCCATTCCTGAATATATTTGCTATATCCTAGTATTTCAGACCTTGTTTTTGATTATAGAGGGTTTGAAATGTTTTGGTCAGAAGCTTTTTTCTTCCAGTTGAGTTATTTAATCCATGCAAATGACAATAATTGTAGTGCATGGAGCGCACTGACTATGCTCCAATATTCAGAAAAAGGCAAATCAGTTGAGCGCTACTGTAGCACGAGACCCGACTGTAGGCAGTCAAATATATCAGTATTGGCCTGCAAAGATGGCTGCAAAAAAAAAAAAAAAATTTAGTTTCTGCCTGCTCTCCATGCTGATAACACATCCCTGACTTTCTCTTATAAACTTAAAGTAGCTAGAATAACAGAGCATGTGTTCGCCTGTATTTTTTGACGGATACGAAGATTGAAACTCAAATGTATGTCTTCATTTAGTTCTTCAGTCCTCAGTGATTTATCTGAAAGCTGAATATTTCGAGGAATAGACAAAACAAGGCAAGAATTTGGACATTTTGTGAAAATCTGGTCGTTTTGAGAGGCATGGCAAAGAGTGTAAACATAAGGGAGTGTGTTGCAATGTCTTCCTGACAGCACTTACTAACTGCTTTATGATTTTGAAGGCTGGCAAAACACTTGGCCCTTTTTCTGTGACTAGTAGTACATGGGGCCGAAAATTATGATTGGGTCTCCGATCATAACCTTTAATTTTGTGTTCTCAACATGGATGCAGAACTTCACCTAGAGAATAGATTTCTTGGTGTCTGTGTCTGTAACACACAGTGTAGCTGTGATTGGTGACCTGATCATAATCCTCTGTTATGGGTACCATAATAAGTTTCCTTTGCTATGCGACATCTGTTGGTTCCCAGCTGACTGCTTTCTACTTTCCTTTTGATGGAATCTTTTTTCTTTGGATGAATGCTCTTTGCTTGAATCTAAAATCTTTCAGGTGGCCCTTGTCTCATCACTGTATTGCTATAGTTCTTTGTGGGGGCTCTCCTGGAATTTTTCATTCCTTTTATGAACAAGTTATGTCTTGTACTGTGAGTAATGTGCTTCTGTGATGAACTTCCCACCTCCTTCCCATCCTTCATGAAGAAGGCTTCACTGTAATTCTTTCTTTCCCTTCAAATTAGAAAAAGTTAATTTCACCATTTTAAACCTACATTAGTCAAAGTGGTAAGCAGATACCATAGTCATGCAGTCTGCATTTTGAAGGGTATTCTTTGAGAAGCCTTCAATAAAGACTGCATTTCCTAGCTGAAGACTGTACATTTTGCCTTTTCACTGATTTGACTGAAGCTCCTCCTTTGCACATCAGTCTACAGTCTAAATTTTTTTTTTGTGAAATGTTGCATTTTTTTCTTGTATTGCCAAATTGTGACCTTGAAATCTAAGACTGAATGACTGTTACTCAGTTGTTTACAGCCTTAAGTAAATAAAGTGATTAAGCAGGTCACTGGTTCCAACTGTAGGATTAATTAAAAAAAGTTAACTTTGGTACTGACTTGAATAGTTTGTTTGCATTAACATGCAGATGACCAGCTAATGGCTAAGGTACAAAATGTGACTGAGCTACAGTTCTGAGTCTGAACAGAAGCGCTTGGTACTCATTTTGGCCAAACATTTAAATGTAACTATAAATGCAGTGTTAGAGAAGGCCACTGGTGAATGCTAAAAGACAAATGGATTGCAAGAGAGAC
This sequence comes from Protopterus annectens, assembly GCF_019279795.1. Taxonomy (NCBI): domain Eukaryota; kingdom Metazoa; phylum Chordata; order Ceratodontiformes; family Protopteridae; genus Protopterus; species Protopterus annectens. The sequence continues at coordinate 993,575,291 of NC_056727.1, read as the reverse complement.
CTGAAGAAATCGAAGTGGTTTCAGGGCATGTTATTGGAGCGATGTTACTGCAAGCAGAAGAAAGGTTTTTCTGTAAAACAAAGGTTATGAGGATGGTAGACACCCCCCCCCCAGATATTTCTGGGTGTACCCTATTAGAAAATAACCACTTAAGTGACGCATTGTTAGTATCGGGAAGACTTACAATGAAAAACTTTTGTTTTTCAATTTTATAGGTACATCTGTCTTTTAAGCATTTTATTCCTTCTCCCTGCCATACAACATTTAGCATAGTTTTTTTTTTGCTAAAAGTAGGAAAGCAAGTCTTACAATGCAAGATTTCCCACACTGCCTGTTTGGTTAGCACATAGTGTGTTGTGACACACTAGTTCAAGCCTCAATCCGTGTGTGCCGTAATAGTGTCTGCCACTTGATACACACGTAGAAAGTCTGCATTCTAGCTTACTTGGTTTGCAGCAGTCAGTGTTGCCAAGAAAATAACATTTTTAATGACTTCTAGAACCATGTAAATCCATGCTTCAACATCTAATCTCTTGAACTGCTTCTTCCTGAGCCTCATTGGTTCAGAATTCTTTAGTCTGGTTCTCTTGCTTGTTTAGGGTTTCCCATAACCTTATGTATAATTTCTCAGGGTCATTTTGTGTTAAATTTTGACAGACTGCCTCAGATACTTAGCAGGTAAATAAAGGCATCAGTCTATCTTTGAGAGCATATCAGCAGGGGAGCTTCATTCTCTCTGATCCTGTAGGAGGTTTTCTTTCCCCTTGGGCTGTGATGGTACCAGGTTGGTGTGCTATGCTAGGTTTGTTTTTCCTGTTAGCCGTCCATATGAAAGAACTGAGGAAGAAGGGGAAGTTAACTGCCCCCAGCTTTACATGGCCACGTCATCACTGATGAGTTTAATAAATGAAAACCTGTTGGCACCCTTGATCCAAGTTTCTTGAAAGCATGCTGTACTGATTGAGATACAGAGAATCCTGGTCTGTAATAAAACATTAAATCTCCACAAGTCAAAGTGATATTAAATATCTAGAGATCACCACCTTAACGTATGAGCATCTTAAAGTAGTAGTGAATCTTTTTGCAAGGGAAAATTGTGGCATTCATTGCACCTCCCAGATTTGGTAGCTCTTGTCTGAATCTCTGAGCACTATATGAACTATGTCTGAGGCTGCACAAACTCATGGAAAAGGAAGGTGGTGAATTTATTTTTTTTTTAACTTTTTCCTTTTTAGGAGTTGTGTGATTTTTAGGAACTCCATCACACAGCACTTGCAGCAAGCCAAGGTCTGTCCTAAACAAGATGTTGATAATATAAGCACATGCATTCATGACTCTCTAAATATTGACAATTCATTTGACAAGGCAGTGTTCCATATTTAGTGATCTGTTTTGCAAACTTGCTTTAAATCAAAAGATGAAAAGCCGACTTGGAGTTTTATTGTCTATTGCTAGTACTACATGACTGTTTATCTTTAATATGTAGCTCATTCTGATACCATGTGTACAAACAGTACAAATATGCTACAAAAACTGAATTAAGGAGGGCAAGACGTTGGGGTTTATCTAAAGCTAGGGCCGTATATTACAGTAGCATTGCTAACATTTTGAAAAAGGTATAGGTTTTCTTTTTAATCATGTAGGTCATGTAGTTATTGTGAATACCCCTGAGTTTTGTTAAATTGATATTGTGCATGTGTCAATCATTGGGAAGATGTGCATTTTGTACAACTAGAGCTAGAATTTATCCAGTTTCATGGGCATTATGTAAATGAATATGTAGCTAGACTTTTGTGGCAAGGTATAAAGCAGTAATTTACCCATATTACTGTAAATTGTAATAACTTCCAGTTTTTAGATCCCATTTGTACAATACTTTCAGGCCATTTTTGTTAGTATTTGTTTAGAAATGTAACATGGTTATGTGGTACAGCCTTATCTTGTTCCTCATTGAACTTAAGATTTTTTCAGAAAACAATTTGCTGTTGACTTGGGACAGATGTGAACAGGCACAGTACCACTTGATGCAATTTTGCTGAAGCCCATTCTGCTAAATTAATCTTGGTGCCGCACAAGTTGCGGTAAATGTCTTTTATTGCTTTCTTAGTATTGTCTATCTGTACATCTCCACTGGCCAAATTAATGCCTGGTTTCAAATGTAGCATTTTTTTCAGATAAATGTTAAGATTTTGTCCCAGTAGGCAGTTTTGTTTCATGTAAGGCATTAACACTTTAATGAATAGTGTCTGCAAGCCTCCTAAGTTCAGTAATGATGTGCTGTATTTTTGTTTTTCACTTTCTTGCTCAACAGCAAGGTAATCAGAACTTGCTTTCATTTTCAGAAAGTGAGTTAGAGGGCATTTTGTTAATACTGTAATTTTTGTACAAGTAAAATATGGAGAACAAAGGCAAAGTATCATTTGAAGAATTTTGCAAACCAATGCCTTGCTATTGACATTTTTATAATACAGTATTTCCACAATCACATAATTCTTGTCTATAGAAAGTTTGTAAAAACTGTTGTATGTTTGCATTTGTTCATTCAGCTACAAAAATTGTAATTTTTTGTTTCTATATTATTGCTAGACTTGTACTGTTAACTGTATTTTATTAAAATGTTGAAAGTGGATGTATGTTTAATAGCAATACGAGGTATTTTTCTGAGCAGTAGTGGTGGAAAATGAGTATTTCAAGGAGCCTCTGCTATGGGCAAAAAACTTGAGTGCAAACTTCATGTTCTTCCTTATGTGGCTCTTAAATTCATGACTTCCCATTCTGGAGGTATGTTAACGGAAGTTGGCCTACGCACCAAGTTCATGCAGCAGGCTTGAGGTGAGCACATGTCCTCGGATCCTCATTTGTTTGTCTTTAGCACATTACTAGGAAGTTATTGTGTTAAATACCTGAAAAGATTTGACTTTCCAAGCTGTTGACAGCTGGATGCCTTTCAAGTGCCAGACAATTTTTCTTGTCCTTACAGTATGGTACTGTGTAACTACACCCCAGCCAGAAGAGGTTTTGGCACTTGCTAGTGAGGATTGACATTTGCTTCCCCAGAACCTCTTTCTCTAGTTGTAGATTAACTTTGACATTCCCCACAGGTCTTCAGTTGGTTGCATGGATACATGAAAGCGTGTTTCATCAATCACTTGTGATATGACTGGATTATTAGTGTTCAGCCTTTTAGTCCTTCGTAGTACCCACCATATATTCAGCTTGACATTGTGATTGGCGTAAATATGCAATGTGGTGTTTATCTCTAGTGTGGGAGTCTTTTAAGGTCATCTATCCCCTTGTTTCCTTCCCTTTAACATGTGCTTGTGCTTATCTTGGCATCTTACTAGAAATGTTTTGGATGCTGCATGGGATAAGCCCAGCTTTTGGTCCTTTACCACCTAAATTGGCAGAGCTTTTGTAACCCACCAGACTTTTTCCCTAGGCTTCCTAAAGCAGATTGTGTTTGCCCTTTTGTCCTTTATCTAGCTGCTCTTTCTCTTATCTTCCACTTATTTAAATGAACTGGTCCTGGGACCATTTTTCAACCATATCCTTCATCACAAAGACAGATGACAGTTGTATCAACTTGTATGTTTTAAGAAATAGAAAACTGGCGTACATGGGTTGGGTGAGGATATGTATAGAGAACATGCACATTTCACACAGTCTGTGATGAGAAGTCATAGCTGAAATCTGGATCCTGATGCTGTGGTGCGAGGCAGAGATCTTAACACTAAAGCATCCAGCTTGATTTTGTATCTGCCATTTCCAGTGTTGTTGAAGAGGAAACCATGGAAATGTGCAATTTTTATTTAACTAACAGGTTAAGTGGGGTGGTCCAGAGAGCTGTTGCAGACAACTTTTTTGAGTGCCATTGTGGCTAATCAGGTACACCAAAATAACGTTTAGCTAATGTTACACAAGTGGTTCTGTAATATCTGTCCATGAACATGTTCCCTTCATTCTAAGAAAATACAAGAAATTCACTTGGACTTTGTCATGGAAACTAGTTTGAAATTTTTCAGTTTCCTATCCCATCTTTGACTTTGGATTGTGCTGTACACTGCTGTGGGTGTTTTGATAGCAGTGACTGTAGTCATTAACTCTTTGAACCCTTGCTATAATTCATTGGATTGGTTGATTTCTTGGCAGAACCTGATGATGCAGCATTCTCCTTTAGTCAAGGTGTGTATCATTGCTCTGCTTCATTCTGCAGGCTCTCCTAACACCTTAGCCTGTTTTGCAATACTGGGCTAATTGGTATGTAATATAGTTAATAGATAATGGGGGAGTGACTGTTGTCTCCTTTTTCTGCTCAGAAGGGATTGTTTAAGACTGAGCCACTGATTGGGGCATTCATTTTTGGTTTCTTCATGAATAATCACAAAGTAACTGGATGCTATCTTTTCTTCTTGGAGGGGATGGTTTGAGATTGAGTTGCCAGATGGAGCATTTTTTTTTTGGTGGTGGTCCACGTGACAAGTAGAACTGAATGTTTGTAGATGTCTTGAATCACAGCTTAAGCTAAGAATATTTAGGGTAGTGTTCATGTTATGTTTTGAAAAGGATGCACATGCTGCTTATTTATGTTTTCTACCTGGGAGAAGACTGCTTCCCAATTTTTGATCCCACAGGTATCAGGAGGAATAGTCAAGCTTGTTCTATGTGAACTGAGTAGGAAGGTTTGTTTGGATAAACCTTCCTTACATTTTGGCGAGTTTTAGGTAGTAAGATAGTCATATTTGACATTTCATTATGTTCTATAAATCATTGGTTCCAGACTCTTCAAATTTCAACCATTCCAAGCCTTGAGAGGTCTGGCATTGTGACAGATTGCCTTTTTCTGACAGCAAAGCTGCTGCAGTTCCAATGTCCTTGTTTGTGTACCTTATTTATTCAGACGAGCCTTCCAATTGAGCAATATACAAATGCATCCTTCATGTGCGACATTAAATCAAGACCCCATCTGGCTGAGTTGATGTAGCGCAGGTAGAAGTAAAAGATCCCATTATACTTAAAAACAGAAGGGGGAAATTCCCTGGTGTCCTGGCCAAATTTCCTGTAGTCATTATGAATTCCGCTTTGGGTCTTCCTTTAAAAGAGGCCTTGGGCCTAGTGGAACTTACCCAGTCAATAGTGTAAATGAGTAAATTTATAATTTAGCTTCACCAAGAAAGATTTTTGTTCTGTAATTATTCAGTTTTGTCTGGCTTTCCTCCTGTATCTTTTAAGTCTTAGTTTTTCTTAATCCACCATCAGTGTCCATGTGCAAGCCGTGTGAGTGTATTGGAAAGGTTAGGCTAACAATAGGTTTAGCTGAGCTGAAAAATGGGCTTTTTGTCTCCAGTCTGTTAAGCTCAGAATGCTCACTGGAATTTTTTTTATCCTGACTTTACTACAAGGTCCATGTCCATCTCATCATTTAATTATAGTTGGAAGGGCAGGATTTTGAAGCAGCATTTAGTGAAATAGTTTCTGAAGGGGCTTCCTTTCCTTGTTTAGGATCAACACATTGCATCCGCCCTTCAGTACGTTTGCTTCAACAGACTCTGAAGTTTGTTGTCTAAGATTTTCTGGTAACCATTAACATGAATTGGCATATCTTGAGTTCCAAACTGTATGTTAAGAGGTTTAGATCTGTTCTTTTTATGGCTAAATTCATATTCTTACAAAGGGTAACGTCTGGAATGTTGAGTTAACCAGTCCATCCATTTATCCCCTTTTTTCACACGGGTACTAAGAACAGAAGCATCCTTTTATTTTTTGATTCAGTGGCTGTTCACTGTCTTCTCCACTGGGCCAATGGACACAGGCAAAATATGCTGTTTGTTTCTTTTGCTTGTGATGAGAAAGATTTTGCAGTTGTTTGATGGGCCTTTTCCAGATATGTTATAAGCTGCATTATTTTGTCGCTGTAAGTCTAACAGAACCATGATCAGTGTGATGACAGGATGGCTGCCTCTGTTGCGGGTTTCAGTATGTGCTCTCAGCAGACATTTATGCTGTGGTTATTTGATCATTGGTAGTTATCTTTAACAGGTGAAGTGTTTTTATCACTTCCAGGAGTCAGAATCCTTTGGAAATACCTTTATATACTTCACCACATTGGTGTGCCAGAATCACCCCATTCTTTTAGTTTCTGATCTGGGAGTTTTCTCTGTTATGATTCAAGGAGTGTCACACGTACTGTAGAAAGGCCCCCATTGTGAAAAGGAACAGATATCCAAGTGTATCTTTTGATGTTTGAGAGGGTCCACCTGTTACCTTAATGGCTATAAAACCTCCTTTATATAAATATTACTATTACATTTCTGAAACCTTATGAGCAGAAATGTTTTCTTGCATATTAGAGACCTTGTTATTGGGTGGCTTGGACGGAGAATCCTGGGAAATCCACATGCTTGTTTACACAAATTCAGTCATAACTTGTCCTGGCCATAGAAGGCGTAACCCCCTGAACCATGGAGCCTTGTGATTTTAAGAGTCAGATAAAGAAGGGCGCAAGAAGGGTGCTCTGAGGTGCACCTCACCTTCCACTGCAGAGGGTCCTCTGTAAGACCATTTGATATGATGAATACTCTTTTCTTATTGCCATCCTCTAGCTCTATATTGTATAAATGAGATGCTTGATTGGAAATTTGCTATGTAACATTTTAGCCTGCAGGGATCTATTGTGTTCATAAGTGCAAAATAAATAAAATTGGTATATTTTTATGCCAGATGTTTGTCATTTTTTGTAGCACACCTATGACTGAGTAAGCTTTAGTTGACTGTAATTAAAATATTTGCCAATATGCTGCTACTGATAAATTTGTTGCTCAGTTCTTTTTAAAGATTTGACATTCATACACCATTTGTTGCCTCAGATGGTAGTTTTGTTCAGATGTTATGTGATCCTATCTCGCCTACATTCTGTACTGATGGGTTCGGAGCCGATCCTCTGCTCCGACTCGGCACGCTATATTATAGAGCGAAGTCTCTTATTGGCTGAGCTATTCTACATCCCAGGATGCACCACCACAGCTTCCCCAGATCTCGTTTGCCGCTTGACAGCAATAGACGTGGTCTCGACTTGGCTGAGCTAAGTACTCTTTACTGACAAATGTTCTGTCAAAATTTTCACCCAAAAAGCTGTTTTAACAGCTACTTAACGTTTTGTGTGGTTTGTTGAAAGTTTGTGTGAATTTATTTTTAGCGTTAGGTTCCCGCTTAAATAGTAGGGGTTTCATCGCGCTCTACTTCAGGCCGTGTTACAGCCTCCTTTGTTGCTTAAAGTTTTTTGTGTGGTATTTGTTCCTCCAACATCAAGGTCCCGTTTTAGTTAGAGGGGCCTTGCCCTCGCGCTCTTTTAGAGCTGTTATAGTTTCAGTCTGTGTCTGATTTACTGGCCTATCCTGTTTAAATTAGAGGGATTTGGCATCTCTGTGTGGTTAGTTGTTTTTCCTTGGTCTGTTTTTGGTGTGTGCCTTTGTGATGATGTCGAAGGAACATAGGCCTTCGGGGTTTAAAAAATGTGCCAAGTGTGGGTACAAAATGTCAATCACGGATGACCACTCTCTGTGTTTATTGCCTAGGCCCTAAGCACCTTCAAGAGTCTTGCAGTGTATGCCACGCGTTTTCTTCTGATGTCCTCCAAGAGAGGAAAAACAAATTGATACTGAAGGGGCTTATCACCCCTTCTTTTGAGGAGGCTTTATTTTCTTCCCCCTCTCCCTCCAGGAAGAAGTCGTCTTCGGCTCCGACCAGTCCGTCGGAGCCGACAGCAAAAAAATCAAGGCAGGCTTCTCCGTTGGCTCCATGGACTTAGGAGCCGAGGTCGGAACGGTCTGCCTCGATGCCTCCAGCCTCGACTCCTCTGTCTTCGGAGCCGAGCGCTCGAGCATCGAGAGGCGGGTCACCTTCTCTGGCTCCACTGGTTTCGGAGCCGAGAAAGGTCGCTCGCTCAGACTCTTCTACCTCGGCGCCGAAGTCCCTGTCGGCTCCGAGGGAAATTGCTGTGCTGGTGGAATCTCCCTCGGCGCCGATACTACTTGAGACTATTCGGAGTCGGTCCCCCAGTCTTTCGGAACCGGCGGAGAAGTCAACTCGGGCCCGATCGGTCTCTTCTTGGTCTTCGAGGATGTCCGATTCTGATATAGACAGGGTGCTTCAAAGGCTGTTTCAGTCTCCAGTCTTCCAAAAGTTAGTCTCTGCTCCAGCCCAGTCGGCTCCGGAGCAGATTGTCTACCCTGTTGTCTTGGTTCCTCCTCCAACAGCCTCGGCACCGTTGGAGTCTGTGCTGGTGGAGCCGGTGGAGGTTTTTGGGTCGGCTCCGACCCTTACTCCAACCCCGACCTTCGGGTCGGAGTTCGGTACATGGACCTCCTCGGTCGGCCTCGGGGGGGGTGACGCTTCGGGACCGATGGTTTCGGTTCCGAGCCTCCCTCTCAGTGCGTCGGCTGCGGGGGTGCCGTCTACTGTTGTTGCCTCGGGGGTTGGACCTTCCCAGGACTCGGGGGGGGGGGGGGGTCCGGCCTTCAGGGCCATGAGGAGTGCTTTGGCCAAATCTTCCTTGGCTACCTCCACCATCTCTCCGGCACCTTCCCTTGGCACGGAGACTGGTTCCTTTGTAGTCCCCCTGTCTCAAGACAGTGGAGCCCTGGGGCCTGAGGTCACCCCCATTGGGGGTTCCCCCCTTCCTGGAAATCCTGAAGCAACGAGGCGACTGGCAGTCCAAACCCCCTTCTGCTGAGGAGTCTGTATTCCTCAAGGCCTTCGGGGCTCAGCCCTCCGCCTCCTGGGTGTCTCCGCCCTTCGATGAGCTTCTGGATTTGATCTCTCGAAGGGCGTGGGAGCACCCGGATTCTGTGGAACCGGTGCCAGCTTACCCTAATAAATTTCTTTCAGCCCCCCCCCGAAAAGGAATTAATCTCTAAAGGTGTGGCTGTAGATGCCCTGATGGTGGCATCTGCTACCCAACAAGATGTGGGAGAGGTGTCTACGTCCGTCCATCCTCCTAATAGAGTCTAGGAGCTTGGATCGGTATGGGAAGCGCACCCTTACTTCAGCAGCCTTTACTTTAAGGTCTCTGAATTATCTGACGCACTTCACCAGACTTCAGAGGGATCTGGTCAAGGAACTTTCAGATACCCTCTCTGGTAACCTACCTGAGCAGTTGGCCCAGATGGTTAGCTCTCAGCTGGCTACCTTATCATTATCTAACTCGTCCATGAGGCTCATTTCATATGCAGCCGAGGGGGCGAGTAGAGCGGTGGGAACAGGTGTTGCTCTAGAGAGACAAGCCTGGCTCCGCCTGTGTCACTTTGCGGAGGCCTTCAAGTCTTCCTTTGCTGACGCTCCCTTTGATCGGTCCTCTTTGTTTGGACCCAAGGTAAAGGACACCTTGACCCGCTGTGAACAAGAGGGTAAGACTTTGACTGCCGTAGGGGCACGCTTTTCCACTCCCTTCCGGCCTTATCCCAAGGCTAGAAGAGGGGGGAAAATGTGGTACGTAAATCCCAAAAGACTTACCCCTCTCAGCAGGATGATTCCCCTTCTAGAGGCAGAGGAGGGGGAAATTTTTCAGGGAGACGCCGTCCCAGAGGCGGCAGACGCCCCCGCAACACTGGAGACTGCGAGTCCTTTCGTGGCTCCTTAACCTTCCAGCATCCCTGAAGGATTGCCCGACTGCGCCGTTCTGGAGCCAGTTGGGGGTCGTTTTTCGAGGCACCTAAAGGCCTGGGAGAATATCACTCAGGACCGATGGGTGCTCCGAATCATTGCCGGAGGTTACACCATCCCTTTTTCTCAGCCCCCCCCCACCATCCCAGAAAATCCCGGACCCACCACCCAGTCAACGGGATCTCGCAGCCATCGAAATCTCAAAGCTGCTTCAAAAAGGAGTCATCCAACCGGTCCCCGAAGACCAGACCGGATTAGGGACTTACTCAAGATTCTTTTTGGTGCCAAAAAAGACCGGGGACATGAAGCCCATCTTGGATCTCAGCAAACTCAACCGTTCTGTCAAGAAGTCCAAGTTACGGATGGTCACCTTACAATCCATTCTCCCGCTGCTGGAGGAAGGTGTTTGGATGTGCTCCATAGATCTCCAGGACGCCTATTATCATATCCTGATAGATCAGGTGTCGAGAAGACACTTGCACTTCAGCCTGGGAGACAGTCATTTCCAGTTCCGTGCACTGCCCTTTGGTCTCACCACAGCCCCCAGGGTGTTCACCAAATATTTGGCGGTGGTGACTGCTCACCTGAGAAGTCTAGGATTCCAGGTGTTTCCATACCTAGACAACTGGCTCCTAACTGCCACCTCCAGGCGTCTACTCTTACAGAACCTAGCAGCCACTATATCTCTAGGCAACTCCCTAGGAATCGCCTTCAATTGGGAAAAGTCTGTGTTGCTGCCATCTCAGCGCATACGGTTTATCGGAGTAGAGATAGACTCAAAGCAAATGCGGGTCTATCTTCCTACAGAGAGGATAGAATTATTACAGTCTCAAGTTCGAGCATTGCTCCTCAAACGCAGAGCCCCAGCCAGGATGGTCCTACAACTGTTGGGTTCCATGTCAGCTACCGTTCTCCTAGTTCCCTTAGCAAGATTGCATATGAGGATTCTCCAGTGGCTCCTGTCAGTCCAGTGGTCTTATCAGGATCTCCCTCTGTCACCTCATTCTGATCACGGAGACGTGCAAACAGGACCTCCGTTGGTGGCTTCTTTCCTCCAACCTGGATCAGGGGCGACCCTTCGTTCCTCCACCTCCAGTGGCCACTTTGACTACGGACGCCTCCCAGACGGGGTGGGGGGGACATTACCTGGGCAGGTCAGTCCAAGGCAAGTGGCACCCCGACGAGACTTCCCTCCACATCAACATACTGGAAATGAAGGCGGTGCTTCTATCGCTACAAGCACTACACAGTTACCTCCCCCAGGGCATGATTGCCATTCAGTCTGACAACATGTCAGTAGTCTGGTACCTGAACAAGCAGGGAGGGACCAGGTCCTACCCCCTTTGCAGAGAGGCCATGAAAGTATGGGATTGGGCGATTGCAACCAACCGTTTCTTGGTAGAAACACACATTCTGGGGAGATCCAGTGTGATAGCTGACAGACTGAGCAGAATTATTCTCTCCCTGCACGAGTGGTCTCTGAACGACAGAGTGGCAACTCAGATTTTCAGAAGATGGGGAACTCCTTGTTGCGACCCCTTTGCAACTCCTCTCAACACGAATTGTCAACAGTTCTCTCTCACCCCAGTTCCGGGGGAGTTTCCCAAGGACGCCCTAGTCCAAGCTTGGCCCACCGGCCTACTGTACGCCTTTCCACCAGTTCCCCTTCTTCCCAGGGTGATCCAGAAGGCGATTCACTTGCAGAGCAAGATGATTTTAGTTGCCCCATACTGGCCTCGTCAAGTCTGGCTGCCATTTCTTCGGAAATGCGCACTGGACGGTCCATGGTTCCTGGACCAGGTTCCAGACCTCTTGATCCACCAGTCGGGACAGCTTCATCAGTCCCTTCACTCATTGAGGTTATCAGCTTGGCTCCTCCACTTCCGACTATAGTCAGGAACCATGTTTTGGACTCGGAAGTCATACATATCTTGTCCTCTGCCCACAAGACTTCGACTAAAAAAATGTATAACAGCAAATGGAAGAGATTCGCTATTTGGGCCCAACTCTGGGGATTAGATCCCATTACTGCCCCGGTGCCAGAAGTTTTGAAGTTTTTAGCTTCTTTATTCAATCAAGGTTCTTCGGTCTCTACCATCAAGGTTCAATTGGCAGCTATTTCTAATTTTCATGAAAGTATAGACCCACCTTTGATGAGCAATAAGTTGTGTAAAGCCTTCATGAAAGGTGCTGGGCTGCTACGACCTCCGATTTCTCATCCCGCTCCACCGTGGGATCTTAATTTCGTGTTAGGTGCTTTGACCTCTTCCCCCTTCGAACCGGCAGCAACTTGTGACTTGAAATTTCTTTCTTGGAAGACTGCTTTTTTGGTGGCATTTACATCAGCCAGAAGAGTTTCGGAACTTCAAGCCCTATGTGTCAAACCACCGTACCTGGTTTTTCACAAGGATAGAGTATCCCTCAGGCCTAATCCATCCTTTGTTTCTAAGGTTTGTTCTAGTTTTTGTCTTCAACAGTCATTGGAACTTCCAGATGTTCTTCATCTCACATTGCTGCAGTCCTTACACTTGGGTAGTCCGCTGTCCTCGGTCGGCCCGAATATCAAAGTATAAGGCTGACGTCAGTCAAGGCGCATTTGACTGACATCAGGACGTCAGGGTACAAATGCGCATGACCGACGTCATATCCTCAGTCTTTTTTGCCGCATGGTCCGATGCAGAAGCAGCGTTGCAAGTGCCGGTTGGTGTTCTGAAATTGTTCGGTTTTGGAGTTTCAGAACGAGTCAAAGTTGGCTAAGTACCCCGTTGGGGAATATTTTAGTTTTTTCTTGCCTCAGTGATTTACCGGATGTCAGAAAAAGTAAATAATTGTATTTCTTGTGGGAAACAGATACCGCATAGAGACTACCATACTTTGTGTATTCCTTGTTTAGGGCCTGAGCACGACGTTGTTTGGTGTCGCTCTTGTGCTAGATTCAATAAGCGCACTATAAAGAGAAGGTTAGATTGTGCCAGGTTAGTCTTCGGGAAGCGGTGCAATTATAAAATGCCGTCGGATGCTCCGACGCCCGCTTCTTCGAAGAAGCGCAAGGACAAAGCAGTTAAGCCTAGGCTGGAGGAACCGTCTGTACCGGACGCCGGTTCTTTGGAGGCGTCGGTGGAGCTGGTGGTTTTACCGGAGGTTTCTTTGGGACCCCAGGGTGAGACTTTGTTATTGCAGGATGTGGCCTCTCAGGAGGCAGGTCAGGCTGATGGGGCTTCTCAGGCTACTATACTCCCCTCCCTGCCTAGGGTGGTTAGGCCCTCTCCTTCTGTTTCTAAAGCTTCTCCCAGAGGCAGGCCAGGTTTAGCTTCAGTGGGTGTTACCCCTAGTTCTTCAGGAACTGTGCCCAAGAAGCATATGCTTAAAATGGCAGAAGATTTGATTACTTTGATTAGGGGTTCTTTGCCCCCTCCTGATAAGAGACCTAGGGTGGAGCCTGAGCTAGGGAGTTTTGAGCAAGCTTCGGATGGTTCTGAGTCTTCGGCTGAAGACTTGCAGGAGTATTCTCCTTATTCTGATTCTGATGTGGATGACTCTACTCCTTCTGCTTCTCCTCCTGAGGATTTTTCTTTTTCAGAAACTCTTCATTCCATGAGGGAGCATTTTAAGTGGGAAGGCCAGGATTTCTCTGATTCCAGGAAAAGGCTTAGGGAATTTTTATTTTTACCCCAGCATAGGCCTTTGGCTATACCTCCTGTTTTGGATGTAGTGGAAGATGTTTTTACAGAGGCTTCTCTTATTCCTGATTCTTTGCCTCCTGCTCCTGTTAAACCGGATAGGTATTACAGGGTGCCTGAAGCTCATAAGTATCTTTTTAAGAGCCCTAGGGCAGACCCAGAAACTGTTAGCCAGGGGCCTAAGGGTGTTAAGGCTTCTGTTGTCAAGAATCCGGTTCCTGCAGATAAAGAGGCCAGGGCCTTGGATAGATGGGGAAAGAAAGTTTATACTTTTTCCACTCTAGCTATGAGGGCTTTGAATTGCCAGTTTCACATGTTGAAATACCAAAACTATCTCCTTTCACAATTGAAGTCTAAGGTTGATGCTCTGGCGGAAGGTATTGATTGTAAAGAGTTACAAGATTTAGTACATGTTTCTGAACAGGTGGGTAAGCATTCTTTGCAATGTGGATTTGATGCTGTACAGGCCTCGTCTAGGGTGGCTGCCACTGGGTCAGTTCTTCGCAGGCACGCCTGGCTGAGGGATCAAAATTTATCTGACCATGTTAAAACAAGGATTTTAGATGCTCCTTTACAATCTGATGTGTTGTTTGGTTCTCCTGTTGAGGCAGTTTTAAAGAAAATGGAAGACAAGGCTAAGTCTATGCAGACTGTTAAAGATTTTTGCAGGTTCAGCCTCCAAAGTTTAGTAGAAATTGGCCTACTAAGGGGTGGACGATCCTTCTTATGATTCCCAGTCTAGGGGTAGATCTAGACGTGGTAGGGGCAGAGCTCAGGGCTCTTTCAGGCCTAGAACAGGGAGTTCTCCTGCACAGTCTTCTGGTGAGGGCAGGGGTCAGTCCTTTCGTAAACAGACCCAATGACCTACCTTTTCAGCTGCCAGAGCCTTCTCGTCTGGCAGCACCTTTGGGAGGAAGGTTGGCACTTTTCAAAGAAAATTGGAATTTAATTACCCAAGACAGATGGGTATTGGATATCATACACCACGGTTACAGGTTTTATTTCCATACCTTGCCTCCTTTCAAAGGCATGCCAGACGTTCCTCCTCAACAAAGAATAGAGGCACACAAGCAAATTTCTCTGTTACTCCAAATAGGGGCCATACAGACGGTCCCTATGCCAGAAGTGGGCCTAGGATTTTATTCTCACCTGTTCCTAGTACCAAAGAAGGGGAACACGTGGAGACCAATTTTGGATTTATCTATCCTCAACACTTATCTGGACATTCCCAAGTTCAAAATGTTGACGTTACAACAGCTTTTACCTCTGCTGGGCAAAGATCATTGGATGGTAACTTTGGATCTCAAGGAGGCTTACCTTCATGTTCCTATAAGACTAAGTTGCAGGAAGTATCTGCGTTTTCGAGCTGGGACTTCTCACTATCAGTTCTCTGCATTGCCCTTTGGCTTATCTACTGCGCCCAGAGTGTTCACGAAAGTTCTGGCTCCAGTGATAGCTTTCCTCAGGCTAAAAGGAATACAGATCTATCCTTATTTGGACGATTGCCTGATTCTGGCTCAAGGAAGGGACGAGCTTCTTCATCATTTGGAATATGTGATAGCAGTGCTAAGATGCCTGGGGTATTCTGTGAACGAAATAAAGTCCAGTCTAGTACCCTCTCAGGACATGTGCTTTCTGGGTGTAAGACTGAATACAGCATCCCAGATGGCCTTTTTGACCCCGGACAAACAAAAGAATCTTTCCCTTTAATTCCATCAACTATCTCATCAGTCCGGGCTGACTGCAAGGACAGTCCTTCAAGTCTTAGGGTTCATGGCATCTTGTATTCTGGTGCTTCCCAATGCCAAACTGCATATGAGGAAGCTGCAATGGTATCTCAAAAATGTATGGACACAGCACTGCCAGGATTTGGACACTGTCATTCAAATAATACCTTGCATTCAAAAGGAATTTTTGTGGTGGGCTCAGGAATGTCACCTAAACAAGGGACTCTCTGTGACCCGGCCAGAGGCGAGTCAGGTTTTAACGACAGATGCCTCAGACAAAGCTTGGGGAGCTCATCTAAATGGAAAGTGGATACAAGACAAGTGGCCTGCCAGACTACAACATCTACATATCAACTTGAAGGAGATGTTAGTAGTCCAGTTTGCATTAATAGCTTTCAAGGATTTACTTCTTCCAGGGCAGGTGTTGATTCTAACAGACAACACAACTGTCATGTGGTACATCAACAAGCAAGGGGAACACATTCTTATCCTCTATGCAGGCAAGCAATGATTTTGTGGGAGACTGCTCTCAGTTTACAGCTCAATCTTCAGCCAAGGTTTCTGCCGGCAGCACAGAACTCCTTAGCAGATGTGTTGAGCAGATGAATTATGGATCCCCACGAGTGGAAATTGGATCCTCATGTATTTCAGAAATTGACAGTGTCATGGGGAACTCCAGACATAGATCTGTTCGCTTCTCCACTAAACCATCAGCTGCCAAAGTTTTGCACGAAAAGGTTTCATCCCACAGCTTGGAAAGTGGATGCTCTTTCGTTCAATTGGAGCAATCTTCATGTGTATGCCTTTCCACCTCTGCCTCTCCTCCCAAAGGTACTTCTAAAGGTCAGACAGGACAAGCCAAGGATGATTTTAATAGCTCCAGATTGGCCTCGACAGCACTGGTACCCATTACTGAGAAGTCTGGTTCGGAAGCCTCCATGGCCTTTGCCTTTGATTCCACACCTGTTGTCCCAGGAGGACAGTCATTTGCTCAGTGTCAAACTTCACTCTCTTCACCTAACAGCCTGGCATATTCTGTTTTGAACCATAGAGGGTCTCAACTTCCACAACAAGTTTTGAATGTGATTTTGGAAGCTAGAAGGCCTAGTACAAGGAAAGTGTACGCAGATAAATGGAAGAGATGTTTATTTTGGAGTGCAGCAAAGGACTTTGATGTTTCTGAGCCTAATTTAAGTGTGGCTCTTCAATATCTTACTAAGTTACTGGACAAAGGTTTGTCCTTCTCTTCTATTAAGGTTCATGCTGCAGCAATTTCAGCTCACTATGACTGTGACCCACCATTGTTTTCTCATCCTTTATTCAAGCAATTTCTTAGAGGGGCAAAGAATATAAGACCCCCACGTAGAGCTCCTACTCCTGCTTGGGATCTCAATTTTGTGTTGGAGAAACTCACTCTACAACCTTTTGAGCCTGCAGCTACTACTGAGTTGAAATATTTATCATGGAAGATTGCCTTTTTGTTGGCCATTACATCTGCAAGAAGGGTTTCTGAATTGCAGGCCCTTATGGCGGTTGAGCCTTTCTTAATTTTCCATAAGGATAGGGTATCTTTACGTACTAATCCTTCCTTTATGCCTAAAGTGGTTTCTAGTGTGGCTTTAAACCAAACTATTCATTTGCCTACTTTTTATGCAAATCC
This sequence comes from Protopterus annectens, assembly GCF_019279795.1. NCBI lineage: Eukaryota > Metazoa > Chordata > Ceratodontiformes > Protopteridae > Protopterus > Protopterus annectens. The sequence goes on along the minus strand of NC_056727.1, from coordinate 993,558,567 downwards.
CCAAAATAAAGGGGAAAAGATTTTGCACACTTTAGATGTCCACAGGCAATTGCGATATTATTTGGACAGAACTAAAGGGTTCAGGCAGTCTCAGCAGTTATTTGTTTCTTTTGCTTTGAGTTCTCAGGGCAAGCCTGTGTCGAAACAAACTATTTCTAAATGGATTGGGTTTTGCATTGCTTTCTGTTATTCCCATCATGGTAAGGAGATTCCAGCTGGGATTAGGCCTCATTCCACTAGGGCTATTGCCACTTCGACAGCTTTTTTGAGGGGGGTGGCAACCAAGGATATTTTGGAGGCAGCTACTTGGAGTTCAGTGCATACTTTCTCTAGGCATTATCACCTACCACTTTACTCTAAATCCAGGGCTGGTTTTGCCACTGCTGTTTTGCAGGGCATTTTGGCAGCTCCTGCTTCCTTATAGTTTGGCCATCCTCCCTTACCTCTGCTTTGGGATTCTACCCAAGTGTAAGGACTGCAGCAATGTGAGATGAAGAACATAGTACAGTTTTGTACCTACCATAAATGTAGATGTTCAAGATCCACATTGCTGCAGTCCAATTTACCTCCCTCCTTCCTCTGTTGTTAGAGGTGGTTGTGTGGGTTGGGTTGTAAATATTGTATATTGTATATATTGTACATATAATTAGTGCAAGGGTGGTTGGTTGTTTGTTTGCTGTCTTTTGGTTTTGACCTTTATTTTTAGGGTCTTCTGACATCTGGGGCAAGAAAAGACTGAGGATATGACGTCGGTCATGCGCATTTGTACCCTGACGTCCTGATGTCAGTCAAATGCGCCTTGACCGACGTCAGCCTTATACTTTGATATTCGGGCCGACAGAGGACAGCGGACTACCCAAGTGTAAGGACTGCAGCAATGTGGATCTTCGAACATCTACATTTATGGTAGGTACAAAACTGTACTTTTTCTTCCCAAACTACTCCGAGCAGAATACATCTTCCACTCATTGGATGTTCACAGGCAATTGCATTTCTATTTAGATAGGACGCACCAAACACGGAAAACAGATCAGTTGTTTGTGTCCTTTTCGGACAATAAATTGGGCAAAGCCGTCACGAAGGTCACTATTGCCAAGTGGATCAGGGACTGTATCAGCCATACTTCCTTTCTAATAAAGAACTTACAAACTCAGTGAAAGCTCATTCTACAAGGGCTATGGCTACTTCGACAGCCTTTCATTCTAAGCTTGCCATTAGTGACATTTGTGCTGCGGCTACCTGGTCCTCTCCTCACACATTTATTTCTCATTACAAATTGGACGTAGCATCTCGGGGGCGAGCTTCCTTCGGTTCCACAGTTCTCAGGAGTGTTTTCCAGTGAGCCACCCAGGAGTCAGGTGCTAGGGACGCTGTCCCATCAGTACAGAATGTAGGCGAGATAGGATCACATAACATCTTTTAGTTATGTACTTACCATAACTTTAGATGTTTGGGATCCATCTCGCCTACATTCCTAATAACCCACCCTCCTTCCCCCTGCCTTGGAGATCAGAAGAGACCGGACGGTTCAAGTTTAGCCGTTTCATCTTGAAACACCTGGCAATATTATATCAACAGTTTATGTGTGTGTGCATGTGTGCGGACAAACAAGATCTGGGGAAGCTGTGGTGGTGCATCCTGGGATGTAGAATAGCTCAGCCAATAAGAGACTTTGCTCTACAGTATAGCATGCCGAGTCGGAGCCGAGGATCGGCTCCGAACCCATCAGTACAGAATGTAGGCGAGATGGATCCCAAACATCTAAAGTTATGGTAAGTACATAACTAAAAGTTTTTGCCAGTGCAGGAGCATGTAGAAAGTCTGATTAGAAGAGCAACTTAGAGTAATAAGTAATGCATCACATTCCCTGAATGCATTAAAACACATAATGATGCGTCACCTTGAAATTTGATAGTAGGCATGGCTTCTTGGTCTCGCCACCATCTGACGAGGTCATCCTGTACCCCCACCCTCGAGCTGTCTCATATGTGGATTTACACACCATAATTTGTATGATTTGTATTGTGTTGACTGAACCTGACTTTTGAATTTTAGGAAGCCATGGTATAGTCATATAACATAGTAACGGATACTTTGGGATGTTCTTCGTGTTTCACTGTTGCAGTCCTCACATATGTGTTATCCAGCTCCAGGTAGCCCTCAGTCGGCCTGAATACCAGAGTCCTTGGTATATGACGTCGGCTGCCGCTGGTTGTAAAACTGATGTCAGTACGTCAGGTATAAAGGGAGGTAGCCGACACCATTTCCTCAGTCTTTCTTGCCATGGAGCCCGAAGCAGATAAAATTTGCACTAGTGCCGGTCGGCCATTTACCTTCATTTCGCTTTCCGACTACCAAGTTGAAGATGTCTTCAGATAAGTACCCCGTTGGGGGGCCCTCTTTTTTTTGTTTTAACGAATCTCAGATAAAGTTAATAACTGTCTTGCCTGTGGAAAACAGATCCCGCACAGAGATTTCCATTCCTATTGTATAACTTGTTTAGGCCTTAAGCATGACGTCCCTAACTACGATCTCTGTGCTTCCTTTAACCCACGTACCATATGCAGTAAAGCTAAGATTTTGTATAAGCATTTTGGAGTCTGGCCTAAGTTCTTCGGTATGGCGTCTTCTGGTCTCCCGACTTCGGTTATGCCTAGGAAATGCAAAGACAAGGACCATGACAGGCCTAGGGTTAAATCTACTGATGATGCACTGGTGAAATTGGTCATCAGCACAGCGGTACTCAGTGAGGCGCTTTCGCAGCCCCTGCATTCCACAGATTTTCAGCCACAAGCCCCTGCCAAGACCTTTATGGAGTCCTCCATGCCACAGGCTGTTATTTCATCTTCAGACCCCTCCGCCTGTCGCCGCCTCAGATGGGTCCGGAGCCACTTTGCAGGCACCGGCTTCTGACACCTCCTCTTCTCGACATGAGACCAGAACCAGACCGACTACCTTATTTCAGACTTCTGCTGTTGCTAGGCCTCCCGAGTCCATCCGGATTGCTAGTAAAGCTTCCAGCTGCAAACCTACTCACAAGCAGGCGTCTGCCTCCCCTCCTGTACCTCAGTCCCAGTTGGTTAAGATGGCTGGTGATGTTTCCCTGATTAGGGGCTCTCACACCCCCCTTCAAAGAGGACTAGGGAATTCTCCTGATGTTTTGTCTGTCTCAGATTCTGAAATTTCCAGTATGCCTGCTGGTGAAGATGGAAATTCTCAACTTTTTTCTGGCTTTGAGGATTCTGATGCTGAGGACTCTATCCCTTCTACCTCCCCTCCAGAAGATTTTTCCTTTGGGGATACTTTGAATACTCTTAGGGAGCATTTTAAATGGAAATGTCAGGATTTTCCACAGTCTAAGAAAAGAATCGGGGAATTTTTAGATTTGCCACAGCATAAGCCTCTGGCTATACCTCCAATTTTGGAAGTTGTGGATGATGATTTCATGGAAAATTCTTTAACTCCTAATTCTGTCCCTCCTGCCCCCAGAAAACCAGATAGGTATTACAGGTTTCCTGAATCTCATCAATTCTTTTTTAAAAATCTTTCTGCTGATCCAGAAATTATTTCTCAAGGCCCCAAGGGTGTTAAGGCTACTATAGCTAAAAACCCTGTGCCTTCTGATAAGGAATCTAGGGCCTTGGACAGGTGGGGTAAAAGTTTATACCTCTAAGTCTTTGTATTGGATCCGTGAATTGCCTTTTTCACATGCTTAAGTAGCAGCAGCATACTTTTGGAGGCTATTAAGGCTAAACTTGGAGATGTTCCTTCCATGACGAAGAACAAACATTTATTGGACTTGCTGTATTTTGCCACTTTAGTTAATAAGCATTCACTACATTGTGGTTTTGACACTTTGGAGGCTTCCTGCAGAGCAACAGCCACTGGTTCCATAATTAGAAAGCATGCTTGGCTCAGGGAGCAGCCTCTCTGAACCAGTTAAATCTAAATTGCTGGGTGTTCCTTTGCACAAGGACAATTTTTCTGGTAATAAGGCTGAGGAGGCACTAAAGAAGTTGGAGGCAAAATCTATGCAAGCTGTAAAAGATTTCTTTCAGGTTCAGCCTCCTCGGTTTAGTAGGCGTTATCCTTCCAAAAACTGGCCTTTCCCTGTTCCTGACAAGCAGGGTCATTCTAGGCTTAGGGGTTTCAGATCTTCCAGAGGCCACACTTCTGCCCCTTAAAGGGCTAAACAATGGCAATCTTCTGCTAAATCAGGGATTTCTAAGCCAGCTTCCCAAAGCAAACATTCTCAATGACTCCATCCTTGTGCCTACCTCTGCAGACACTGGGTTCCTTTGGGGGTAAGGTTAGCCAAGTTTGCAGAGATATGGTCTACCATCACAGACGACAAATGGGTTCTCAGTGTTGTAAACCAAGGTTACAAGTTTTAAGGATACCCAGAACTCGGAGAGCAGAGGTAGGAACTCAAATTTCTTCTCTGCGGACTATGTAAGCTTTAGACCCAGTTCCTGCAAATCAGGCAGGCCTAGGTTTTTTCTGGTACCCAAAAAAGGGGGCACCCAGCGCCCTATTCTGGATCTGTCCATTCTAAACACTTTTCTGGTGATTCCCAAATTCAAGATGCTCACCCTTCAACAATTACTACCAATGCTGGGCAAGGATTCATGGCTGGTAACTTTGGATCTCAAGGAGGCTTATCTGCACATCCCAATAGGGGAAAGTTGCAGGCATTTCCTTCACTTCAGGGCTGGGGAGCAACACTTTCAATTCTCTGCATTGCCCTTTGGCTTATCTACTACTCCCAGAGTTTTAACGAAGTGCCTGGCTCCAGCCATTGCTTTTTGCAGGCAGAGAACCATTCAAATTTATCCTTATCTGAATGACTGTCTCATTCAAGCAAACTCCCCAAAACGATTAGAAAAGGATTTGGAATTTCATGAAGAACATTCAGAACATTCTCACCGATTTGGGTTACACTATCAATGAAAAGAAGTCAGTTGGTTCCTTCAAGGGCGATGGTTTTCCTGGGAGTGAGTCAATACAGCCACCCAGATGGTATTCCTCCCTCAGCAGAAGCAAGAAGAGCTTTCCGCTTACTTTATGAACTTGGCAAGTATGACCCAGCTCTCCGCAAGGCAATTCCTGCAAGCACTGGGTTTCATGGCTTTATGTATTTTGATGATCCCATATGCAAGGCTGCATATGAAAAAACTTCAATGGTACCTCAAGAATCTTTGGTGTCAACACATGCAGGACTTGGACTTGAATCTTCCTCTGATTCCTTGTCTACAAATGGAGTTCCTCTGGTGGCTGACAGCTTGTTCTCAGAACAAGGGTCTGTCTTTCCGCCCACCATCTGCCAGCCAGATTCTCACCACAGACGCCTCAGATGTTGCATGGGGGGGGCTCATCTGGAGGGCAGGGGCATACATGGGGGCTTGGAGCACCCAGCAGATTCATCTGCACATAAATTTAAAAGAATTGATGGCAGTGCAGCAGGCCTTGCTGGCTTTCAAGGACCTACTCTACCCTGGGACTCTGCTGATAGAAACAGACAATACCACAGTCATGTGGTACATCAACAAGCAAGGGGGAACTCACTCTTACCCCTTGTGCAGACAAAGCATGAGACTATGGTCCATAGCAGTATCCATGGGTTTACATCTAATAGCCCAATATCTTCCAGGGAGGCTAAACTCTTTGTCGGATCATTTGAGCAGACGTGTTCTGGATCCTCACGAGTGGCAACTGAACAGGGACATTTTCCATAGCATTATTCATCATTGGGGCACCCCACAAGTCTATCTTTTCTTTTCACGGCAATCATCTCCTTCCAACATTCTGCATCAGGGAGTTTCACAACAAAGCTTGGAGGGCGGATGTGCTGTCCTTCCCATGGACACATCTTTCAGTTTATGCATTCCCTCCTCTGCCTCTTCTTCCCAGAGTTCTGCTAAAGATAAGGGACGAAAAACCAAAGGCTATTCTGATAGCTCCAGATTGGCCCAGGCAGCATTGGTATCCCCTACTTCGCAGCCTTTCCCAGGTTCAGCTTTGGCATCTTCCCCTGGTGCCAGATCAGATCTGTTGGTTCAGGGAGGGGGAAATTTCCTTCATCCTCATCTTCAAAATCTGCATTTAACTGCCTGGCTAATACTTTAAATCTGTCCCAACAGGTGGTTGAAGATTTTCATGAGGCCAGGAGGCCTAGCACAAGAAAATCCTATGCAGATAAATGGAAGAGATTTTGCTCTTAGATGCTAGCTAAAGGAGAAAACTCTTCTCGTCCTTCTTTTTCACTCATTCTTGACTACCTAGCAGGATTGTTTAATGGTGGACTTTCTGTTCTTACATCAAATTTCACGCTTCAGCAATTTCGGCTTATTGTTATTTTGAGCAACCCATTTTTTCTCGCACCTTGATGTTGCAGTTCCTGAGGGGAGCTAGTAATCTTAAACCTCCCAAAAGAGCTCCTACTCCAGCTTGGGATCTTAATTTTGTCCAGGAAAAACTTACTCTGCCTCCCTTTGAACCAGCTGCCTCTGCAGATGTGAAGTTTCTATCCTGGACGACTGCTTTCCTTTTAGCTATTACTTCAGCTAGAAGGGTATCTGTGCTGCAAGCCTTAATTGGCAGTAGAACCTTTCATTATTTTTCACTCAGATTGGGTTTCTCTGAGAACCAGTCCTTTCTTTATGCCTAAGGTGGTTTCCAGTTTAACCCTTAACCAGTATATTCAGCTGCCTGCATTTTTCAACAAATCCCCAAAATAAAGGGTAAAGGATTCTGCACTCTCTTGATGTGCATAGACAGCTGAGATTTTACTTACGATTAAATCCCTTTGACAATCTGAATAGTTATAGGTTAATTTTGCTTCTGGGGCTCAGGGTAAAGCTGTTTCAAAACAAACCATCTCCAAATGGATTGCTCATTGTATTCACTTTTGTTACCTGCAGCATGTGAAGGTTCCCCCTCAGGTTATTAGGACCCATTCTACTAGAGCAGCCTTTCTGAGAGGTGTGCTTACTAAGGACATTCTAGAAGCAGCTACTTGAGTCTTCTGTCCATACTTTCACAAAGCATTACAATCTACCTTTGTTTTCTAAATCCAGGGCTGGTTTTTGCCTCTGCAGTTTTGCAGGGCCTCCTTACCAACCCTTAATCTGTGATCCTTCCTCCACCCTTAGTCTTCTTACTGGGCTTTGGGAATCAACCTATATGTGAGGACAGCAACAGTGAAACACGAAGAACATAGTACAGTTCTGTACACTTACCATAAATGTAGATGTTTGAGTGCATTCACTGTTGCAGTCCTGGTTTCCCACCCACCCATTCCCCCTTTCTTCCTAAGGCACAAACTATAGATAGATTTTTATTTTTTGTATGATGTGTCCAGGGTGCTACCATTCCTGGGTTAGCTGCCTTTTGCGGGATCCTGACAGTTAAGGCAAGAAAAACTGAGGAAATGGCATCGGCTACCTCCCTTTATACCTGACGTACTGACATCACTTTACAGCCAGCGTCATATACCAAGGACTCTGGTATTCGGGATGACTGAGGGCTACCAGGAGCCTGATAACCCATATGCGAGGACTGCAACAGTGAATACACTCTAACATCTACATTTATGGTAAGTGTACACAACTGTACTTTCTTTAGTGCCTCTCCATATTTGCACAGATGACAGTAAAAGCTCAAAATGCAGTCACAAGCAAGATATTTGAGCTGTCAAGAGACTTGAGATATCACTGGGTTTATTGTGTGGCTGGGAATAAAGTCTGTTAAACATGATTTTAGGTCACTATTGCAGTAGTCCTTACTGCTTGACTTGGCCACTAGGTGTCCCTGTATATCCAGTCTGGTTTTGGTAGCCCAGGATTCTTCCCACTTTACACAGTATATATCTGGCCGCTGGTATATACAAGTATGCCAGTATGAGATGGTCAGCCACTTGCACCATATTATAACTAGCTTACCACAGTTTATGAATGCAGACACCCATTTGTAGTTGGCATCATGAGCAATGTTACTGTCCTTTGTGTGGTTCAACATTTTCAAAGTTTGGGAATGTAAGTAGGGCATAGTGACCCTTTATTTTGTTGTATCTTACTGTTGAATACCGATAATTTCAATTTTTTAATTGAATTTAATAATTGAGTTTAATAATTTTTTAATTGGTAATACAAGTGTTGTGTTTTTTCCTTTTCTTACTGGGTTTAACTTATTAGCACCAGAAAGGGAGCTGTGGTCATGGTAGGCAGATCTCTCATGAGGATTACCACAGTCACTGTTTTCTTTGCCATACTGCTGATCATAAAGTTCAGCATTGCAATGTCTGCAAAGGATTTACACTAAAATATTTTAGAGTAGGTTGCTTTCCCTTCAAAATACCTTGAGCCGAAAAGACTTGAGGCCTTACCGCAGTCCACCATGATGAGCTGATCATAAAGTTCAGCATTGCAATGTCTGCAAAGGATTTACACTAAAATATTTTAGAGTAGGTTGCTTTCCCTTCAAAATACCTTGAGCCGAAAAGACTTGAGGCCTTACCGCAGTCCACCATGATGACCTGTAAATCATTTGTGTTATGTAGTCCAATCTCGCCTACATTCTTACCTGTGGGTTCGGAGCTGAACCTCTGCTCCGACTCGGCCATACTCTAGCTCGGACTAAATTTGGCTCGTGGCTAAGAGGTGTCTCGTACAGCTCGGATGTGGTCTTGCTCTTGGCCATGGCCAAGTACAATTTTTCTATTTTTTCAATTTGGTAGCTCCAAAAGCTATTTAAATAGCTAGTGTCTGTGTTTTGCTTGGTATCCCGTTTCCCTTGGTGTTTATGGGTTAGGCCCATTTCAGTAAGAGGACCTAGTCCTCCCCTGTTTTTTTGTTATTGTGTAGCAGATTGACCCATTTTGTCAGCGGGTTATTTGTTGTGTGACTACTGTTCCCCTGTTTTTCCTAGGCTAGGCCCGTTTAACTTAGAGGACCTAGTCCTCCCTGTGGTTACCTTGCAGTCTCTAGGCCGTTTGAGTTAGAGGCTCTAGTTTCCCGCTCTATTTTTGATTTCTGTGGTGAAGGTGCCACTACTGTTTTTCCCTTGTGTGTGTGTGTTCTTGTCTTTATCATGTCTAAGGATTCTAAAGAGCACAGATCTTAGGGCTTCAAAAAGTGTGTTTTGTAACAACAAGATTTCTTTGACAGATGGGTACTCTGTGTATTGTTTGGGGGCTATTTATTTAGAGGAAACCTGCTTGTTCTGTCATGCTTTCAGCCCTCGCGTGCTGCAAGAGAGGAAGAACAAGCTACTATTTAGGGGATTGCTGAAACCTTCCTTTGAGGAGGATTTGGAAAGATCTTCCAGTTCCAGGTCTTCTACCAAACCAGACAAAAAGGTGGACAAAAAATAGTCTAAGACGCTCTCCAGGTCCGTCAATCTCCCCGGAGCTGCCGGAGAAAATCATTAAAATTACAATTGCTTCTTCAGCTCCACTGGCTTAGGGGCCGACAGAAGATGGTGCATCGTTGATGGCTACATCGCCTCCCGGTTTATTGGAGCCAGTGACAGATGTCAGTTTGGAGCCAGTCTCCAGTTTTTCGACCGGTTTCTCCGACTCCCTCTATAGGGAGGTCCAGATCCCCGACCATGTCCTCTAGGTCCTCCAGGACACTTTCCGATGACTATGTCAATAGAGTGGTGAGGAAACTGCTCCAGTCATCGGTGCTGGTTAAATTGCTTTCGGCTCCAGAGCTCGTCCTCCCTTCATCTTTGGCAGTTCCTCCTCCGGACTTTTCTTCGGAGCCAGAGCTGTCAGTTCTGTCTGCCTCGAGGTCGATTCCAGTAGCCCCTTAGGGCATCTCTGCTCCGACCCCGTCGGCACTGTCCATGGGTATCCAGGATTCACAGCTTGCCGGTCAGAGCCAAGAGGGAGGTATCGGGTTGATCTTCGGCTCAGAGTCTTGCTCTCAGTGCTTCGGCTCTGGTGAGCGTGTACCCGACATTGGCTTCGGACCTTATTTCCTCAGCTCTGAGGGTGTCTAGTGCGGTGAGTCTACCTTTGGAGCTGGGGGATCAGCTTTCGAGGTAATGAGTGTGCTGGCCAGGTCATCAGTTGCATCTTACGGTATCAACACTTTTCCCCCTCCAGCAGCGATATCCGTATCAGATCACCCTCTATCTAGGGACAGCGGAGACCTAAGGCCTCAGGATACCTCCATGAGTGGCTTTTTGAGGCCTCCCTGGGTTCTTTACCCAAGGAGCCACCCAGAAAGAGAGTGTGCAAGAGGAAGTACATTGACTCCCAAGACGAGTCCCTCCCATCTGACACTGACCTCTAGGAGTCAGAGGGGTCCCCTAAGTCTTCTTACGATATCTCTTTCTCAGATATCTTGGAAATACTGAGACAGAGAGGTGACTGGTCATCTAAAGCCCCTTCTGAGGAGGAGTGTTCCTAAAGGCCTTTGGGTCCCAACCCTCCGCTTCTAACGACACTGTGGAATTGGTCCCTAGGAGACCCAACAAGTTTGTCCGCTCCCCCTGATAAAGAATTTCTTACAAAAGGCGTTCCAGTAGATGCCATGGTGGTGGCAGCAGCCACCAAGAAGGAGCTGGCAGAAACTTCATCTACCATACATCCCCCTAACAAGGGGTGCAGAGTTATAGACAGGTATGGGAGCGTGTGTTCTCTTTGGCGGCCTTTACACTTTGGTTGCTGAACTACTTATTGCATTTTACATGGCTTTAAATAGATCTCCTAAAGGAGTTGGAAGATTCTCTACAGGGCAACGTTTCTGATGCTGTGGCTCAAAGTCAATGCTCAGATGTCTACCCTAAATTCTATTGCCAACTCCTCCATGAGGCTGATCTCGTACGCAGCCGATGGAGCAAGCAGGGCTGTGGGTTCCAGAGTCTCTCTTAGGAGACACTCCTGGATGCACCTGTGCAACTTCACAGAGGCCTTCAAGTCTACCTTCACCAATGCGCCCTATGATGGTTCATCCTTATTTGGAACCAAGGTGATGGACACGCTCACTAGGTGCGAGCTGAAAGGAAAAACCCTGTCTGCCGTGGGAGTCTGTTTTTCCATGCCTTCTAGACCTTATCCCAAGGGCCAGAAAGGTGGAAAAATGTGGTTCAGAAAATTGCAGAGGTTTTTTCATGACGCACAGAGTGATTCCCCTTCCAGAGGTAGAGAAGGGGGTGGAAATTCAGGTAGATGCCGCCCTAGAGGCAGAGGAGGTCCGCATAACCAGGGGGACCGTGATTCCTTTCGTGGCTCTCCCTACCAGCGCTCCTGAGAGTAGGCCCGACTGTGTGTCTCTGGAGCCAGTCGGGGGTCGCATTTCTCTATACCCAGAAGCCTGGCGAGACTTCACCCAAGACAAGTAGGTATTAGAGATAATCTCCAGAGGTTATCATATTCCCCTTCTTTCATCTTCCCCTCCAAACAAAAGAATCACAGACGTCACACCCAGTCAAAGGGATTCCGCAACCTTAGAAGTTCAAAAGTTGCTGTTAAAAGGAGCCATCCAGCCCATCCCCTCAGACCAAGTAGGATTAGGGACTTACTCCAAATTCTTTTTGGTGCCGAAAAGAACAGAGGACCTGAGACCCATTTTGGATCTCAGCCGTTTGAACCTTCATGTAGAGAAGTCCAAGTTCCGCATGGTCATGTTAGTCAATTATCCCGTTATTAGGGAAAGATGTGTGGATGTGCTTCATCAACCTCAAGGATGCTTACTACCATATAAAAATGGACAGGGCATCCAGAAGTCACCTACGCTTCTGGCTGGGAGCCAGTCATTTTCAGTTTTGCTCCCTGCCCTTTGGTCTCACCACAGCCCCCAGGGTGTTCAAATGCATGGCAGTGGTAACAGCTCACTTGAGACGTCTGGGATTCCAGGTGTTTCCGTACCTGGACAACTGGCTCCTGTCTGCCACCACCAGGCATGCCACCATTGCACTGTGCCAAAGTCTAGGAATTACCTTGAATTGGGAAAAGTCTGCAGTGTTGCCGTCGCAGTGCGTTATCTTTATCTGCGCTGAATTAGACTGTGCTCATGAGGGTTTTCCTGCCAGAAGAGAGAATTCAGGTCTTACAGCAGCAAGTCTACGCTCTACTACCACTGAAGAAGGTCAAGGCAAAAGTGGTCCTCAAGATATGGACCATGGCTGCCATGATTATGCTAGTGCCTCTTGCAAGACTTCACATGAGGCTTTTTCAGTGGCTACTTTTTGCCTAATGGTCTCTTCAGCATCTCCTGCTCTCCCACCTTATTGTAATAACCGACAGGTACAAGGAGGATCTGCGCTGGTGGCTTCAGACCAGCAATCTCAATGCGGGTATGCCTTTCGTTCTTCCTTCTCCGATTGCCATGGTGACCATGGATGCCTCCCAGATAGGATGGTGGGGCATTATCTTGGCAGGACAGTCCAAGGCACTCGGCAGGAACACAAGATCCATTTGCATGTCAACATCCTAGTGATGAGAGCCATGGTATTAGTGTTGCAAGCACTTCAAAGCTTTCTTCCTCACAGGACAATTGCAATCCACTCAGACAACTGC